>NC_045551.1:59212799-59260299 GCF_009769535.1 Thamnophis elegans | reverse complement strand
TTTTCAAATGTTGATATTCCTTTTAGTTCTGAATCTAATATACATTGGAGGCTGATTAAAGCCATCTGGAAATATTAGGAAACTTATGCTGAAGAATTTCTCTGTGAGAAGAGAGAGAGAGAAGGAAAAAATGGAGTCCGAAGAGACCTGAGCAAAGCTTTTGAATAACTAATTTAGAGATTCTCCTAACTTCTTTGGGTAAATAGGCATATTATGAATATTTAAAGTATGTTGTGGGTATTTCTACAAAAGTCACATTGGGGGAACATGCCGTTTACAAAATCTCTGCCAGACAGCATCAACCTTGAACAGAAACCCATAAAGAGTCAACCTGCTGAGATGGTACTTATTTGAGGTGCAGTGAGTCTGTTTACAAGTTCTAATTTGCAACAGAGTATCAGTTTTATTTTGTTTTTCCCTTTCAACAAGAAGAATTCAAAAACAAGGCACAACCTCATGAATAGCATTGCCGCATTTCTTTCCTTACTAATTATTTTTTTAAAATATTTTTTCTCTTTTAATTCGTAATAATTCGTAATTTAATGACCTTATATGCCACCCAATCCCGGAGGACTCCAGGCGGCTTACAAATACGAGATAAAATAAAAATAACAAAATAGGGGAGAAAAACGAAAACAGTTTAAAAAACACAACATACATTCGGCTTGGCTGGGGTTTGGACCTGATTTATAGATCAACAGCCCCAGGCCTGCCGGAACAGCCAGGTTTTGGTGGCTTTTTGGAAGGCCGCGAGAGTGGGAAGGGTCCGGATCTCTGTGGGCAGATCGTTCCACAGAGCTGGAGCAGCTACAGAGAAGGCTCTCCCCTGAGTGGTCGCCAGCCGGCATTGTCCGGTCGACAGCACCCGGAGGAGGCCTAGCCTGTGAGTTCTTATCAGCCATTGGGAGGTATGCAGCAGGAGGCGGTCTCTCAGATATCCAGGTCCAAGGCCATGTAGGGCTTTAAAGGTAATCACCAGCACTTTGTAGCGCGTTTGGAGACCAATAGGGAGCCAGTGCAGCTCGCGGAGGATAAGTGTAACATGGGTGTACCAAGGTACACCCGATATCGCTCGCGTGGCTGCATTCTGGACCAACTGCAGTCTCCGGACATTCTTCAAGGGCAGCCCCATGTAGAGTGCATTGCAGTAATCAAGCCCTGAGGTGACGAGGGCATGAGTGACCATTCGAAGTGCCTCCCGGTCCAGATAGGGCCGCAACTGGTGCACCAGACGAACCTGGGCAAAAGCCCCCCGGTCACAGCTGAGAAAGATAGGCAATGAAGAAAGTCTACGTACCAAAAGAGCAAATTAAAGTAGTTTGCTTGCCTAGAGGGGATGCCTTGGGCTCCCGTAGCATACAAGGCATACATACCAAAAGAGGAGAAGGTCAAAGAACATGAGGCAGACCCAGATGTTTTCCTGCCTAGGCAGGGGGTTGGACTAGAAGACCTCCAAGGTCTGCTGTTGTATTGTATTATATTGTATTGTATTGTATTGTATTGTATTGTATTGTATTGTATTGTATTACATTATATTGTATTGTATTGGTAGGAAGCCCATTGGTGCAGATACAAACTGGTCCCCCAGGAGAGCTCTCTGAGCTCCATAAAAAACAGCCTTTAAATTGCTTCCTTTTTGTGAGAAGTTATGATGGCATATGACACAACACATGCATTACTTGTTCTAAATATGTAACAGAATCAGGGCTAGGTAGAGTTGATCAATTCTGCAAAAAAAAAATGTGCAAATGTGCAAAATGGATAAACAATGTACTGGCAAAAAAACAACAACCCAACCCCCTTATTGTTTCTCTGGTTCTTTGTAGACTTCCACTTGAAAAAAAGTTCTTTCAAATCTTCACAAAAAGAATGCAGACTAATCTTCAAAAAAGACCCATGCGGATTTTCGGGAGCATCTTAGATGCAAAGAAAGGAAGCTGTTGTTGAGTTTACCCAATTTAGGGAGCAAAACTATTGTCTCAGATTAAGCTAGAAATAAGACGTACAAAATTCATTGTCCATCCATCCTCATCAGCTTGACTGTTTTTAAGCAAAAAGTAAGAAGCTCCTTTCAAGAGTCGATCTATTTTATTTCCTGTTAGGATGAGGATCTAACAATTGTTTGTGATGGGGGGGGAACGAAAGCAAAGCTTAAAACGTCCTGTTTTGTGACGGTGGGAATACACCAATCCTTCGTCCTAAGGCTTGGCTAAGGAAACAACAGGGATCAGAAGCAGCAGACTTCCGTTTCTCCCCTCTGGCTTTGCTTTGTGTTAAGAAAAAAAAATGCCTTCAAAGACCTTTGACATACAAGCGAAAGGAGCAAGTTTAAAGGCAGGCCTTATTTCAAGGTGACTGTGATCTTCTGAGCATTTTTCTTTCTGCTTTGCTTTTGGGTACCAACTATTAACTCTCAAGCAAAAGAAAACAATTCCTCTCCCTTTTTAATACCCATTTCAAATGCATCATTCTTGCCTGATGCATACTGCATGCATTTCAAGCATAGAGTTCTTTTCCTACTGCTGCCTCATCCGTTTGCTATTTTTAATTGGCATCTTTCTCTTTTAGCAGCGATTCAGCAACCCCACCTGTATTTCTGCTCTTTCTTCCTACGCTGATGACCTTCTGTCTTTTAGAATCAGCCCATGCGGGAAACAGAGACTTCTGGGAGCTCAGGACGAAACGCGTCCTTCTTTTTGTATCCTGTTTCCCCTTGGTTACTGGACCACTAATAAGCTTTTATTGGTAGCGCGTCACCTGGTTGGAACCATCCAGCTTCAATGAATTATTATTTCGGACTCCGCTTTTTCTCAGGGGAGACATCCCGTTGTTAACGATCACTTTAATATCCTACAGGCTTCTCGGGGATAGCTTAAAACATCTGAATTTGGAAGGATTTGAACAGGGTTACTAAACCTGTGTGTGATCTGTTGTGTAGCTTAATTTTTCAGTCCTGGAGATGGTCCAATGAGCAGCTCATCCAAAGTCAATTCTTATTCTGGAAAAAGCAGGGGGACCAATTTTCACTCTCTTTCACAGCATCTACTGCTTTGGGGGGTTTGCCCAAATTGGTCTATAATTTGTAGGAAAATTAGACCACCCTGAGGAGATTATAGATTAACAGAGTTGGAAGAGACCTTGGAGGTCATTTAGTCCACTGCCCCTTGCCCAGCAGGAGACCCTACAACATATCTGACCAATGACAGTCCAATCTCTTCTTGAAAGCTTCCAGTGATGAAGCTCCCACAACTTCCGAAGGCAGCTTCTGTTCCATTGGTTGATTGTTCTCACTGTCAGAAAATTTCTCCTTATTTCTAGGTTGAATCTCTCCTTGATCCATTTCCATCCATTATTCCTTGCCTGGCCTTTGGGTGCCTTGGAAAATAGCTTGATCCCCTCCTCTCTGTGGCATCCCCTCAAATATTGGAACACTGCGATCATGTCTCACCTGGTTCTTTTCTTCCCTAGACTAGCCACGTCCAGTTCCTGTAACCATTCTTCATATGTTTAAGTCTCCAGTCCCCTAATCATACTGGTTGCTCTATATCAGTGGTGGGTTTCAAAAATTGTTCGAACCTACTCTGTGGGTGTGGCCTCCTTTGTGGGAGTGGCTTGCCACCCATGTGGCCGGATGGGAGTGGCTTGCCGCCCATGTGACCGGATAGGAAGATGCCAGCGACACTTGTCAGAACCACCTTAAATTATCTCACACACAGCGCTGGCATGCATAAGAATATGATGTAAACTTGTTTTTTAAAAGGCATCTTTGGTTTGCGTTAAAACAACTTCAACACACGCAATGTTCTGATTGCACCACAAACGCAGTAGTCATCCTTACCTTTCACAGAGGCACTGAGTTTTATAAATAGGAGCATGATAGTGTAGAATAATCATATCCAAGGACCAGTGGTGGGTTTCAAAAATTTTTGGAATCTCTTCTGTAGGTGTGGCCTGCTTTCCGGGTCCACTTGTGGAACCTCTTCAACCGGTTCGGTAGATTTGACGAATAGGTGCGAACTGGTAGGAACCCACCTCTGCTCTATATGATGAATAATACAATTGTTTTGATAACCCCAAAGTGCTTCCCCCGCAAAAGCAGATGGACTTCGCTTTTTGCTTGAAGATGTTTTGCTTCACACCCAAAAAGCTTCTTCAGAGCTCTGACCAAATGGTGGAAGATGGAAGGATATATGGGCAGAGATAAACCTTCAAGTGGCCTCAACAATTTTCAGAAAGAATGCAAAATGAGAAGATGACTGCAATGAATATAAATCCTTCCAGCCTTCACCATTTGGACAGTACTGAAGAAGCTTCTTGGATGAGAAGCGAAGTATCTTCCAGGGGAAAAAAAAACAAAGTCTAGTTGCCCTTTGGGAAAAAATACTTTGGTGACAACCATGACTTTGGATGATTGAGATTCTCCATAGACAATGTTTTTAATATCCATCCAGGAGTTTCCATGTTTTAGGCTATTTTGACTGCAGTCGCTGATTGCCCGAATAGGTTCCACAGCTGTCAGTGATCCTTTTCTGGAACAGCCTGGTACTTTCCAAACACAATTTCTCTAGTGACCCAACCTAATATGCTAACCCCCTGGACTATCAGAGTGGCTGTTGCTTACAACAAGGGTGTCAAACTCAACGTCCATGGACCGGATCCAGCCCACGGGGTGCTTAGTTCAGGCCTGCAGGGCTGCCTCGGAAACAGTGAAGGACTGGCCCGCAGTACCTCTGCCAGCAAAAATGGACTTCTGGAGGGTCACATGCGATCCCTCCCGAGCTCTGTTTGCAACCGCAACGGCCTCCTGCCAGCCCTCTGCCAGCAAAAATGGAGCTCAGGGGACAATGTGGAGGACTGCAGAAAACCATCATGGTCAAAAACAGAGCTTAGGAAGACCACACACAGCAGCAGCAGCAGCAGCACCACCACCACCACCACCACCACCACCACCACCACCACCACCACGAGCTCGATTTTTGCTGGCAGATAGCTGCAGGAGGCAGTCACTGTCAAAAACAGAGCTTGGGGCCAGTGGTGGGATTAAACATTTTGACTACTGGTTCTGGGTGTGTGGCTTGGTGGGCATGGAATGGCTTGGTGGGTGTGGCTTGGTGGGCATGGCAGAGGAAGGATTCTGTAACATCCCTCCCCACTCCAAGGGAAGGATACTGTAAAAACCGCATTTCCACCCGATCAGCTGGGACTGGGGAGGGAGAGAATAGATTGGGCAGGGGCAGTCAGAAGGGGTATTTATGAGTTCTCCAAACTACTCAAAATTTTCTCTAACGGTTGTCCAGAACTGGTCAGAATCTGCTGAATACCACCTCTGGTAGAAAGGGAAGGAGCAAGGGAGGGGGGAGGAGGATGGAGAGAGAAGGAAGGAGGGAGGGAGAGAGGAAGGGAGAGAAGGGAAGGTTAGGGTTAGGGTTAAGGTTACTACTGGTTCTGTGGGTATGGCTTGGTGGGCATGGCATGGCTTGGTGGGTATAGCTTGGTGGGCCTGGCAGAGGAAGGATACTGTAAAATCTCCATTCCCTCCCCACTCCAGGGGAAAGTTACTGCAAAATCCCCATTTTCCTCCTGATCAGGTGGAACTTGGGAGGCAGAGAGTAGATGGGGCGGGGCCAGTCAGAGGTGGTATTTGCCCGTTCTCCGAAAATTTCTCGAAATTTCCACTACTGGTTCTCCAGAACTGGACATCCCTGGCTTACAAGGACAAAACAGAAGAAGGACAGGGTTCCAACAGCCTTGTTTTGTCTTCCTGACAGTATTCTACGTAAGGAAAAAAAATAGAAATAGAAGCTCAGGAATGGATGATTTGTGAGAAGCAAAAAAATGACTGGAAAACAAGAACGAAGCAAAAATTAGCATAAGTGAAAATATATTGTCATTAATTAAGTTGAATACACACACACACACACACACACACACACACACACACACACACACACACGGTTATTTATCAGTGGCTGCCACATACAGTATCTGAAGAATTCTGATACAAGGTGGTATGGGGATTTCATTTTATTGTCTCTTTTTTCCTGATACAGCAGTCAAATTTTACAACCTAGTAAATTAGCAACATGTGAAATATTTACTAACACAATTAACCTTTAAAACAGGCGTCTCTGCCCACCCCCAAATATCAAGCTTTACAGTCTCTATTATGATGACAAATTATTTGTTTGTTTGTCGTTGCTGCTGCTGATGTTGTATTCCTGGAGTTAGAGAAAGCAGAATCTTCGACGTAAATCCTGGGCTGTCTGAAGATTTACAGTCATGAAGAATATCCTCCACTCTCTCACACTTGAAAATTTTGCTAATTAAAATAACACTCATCAGTTCAGGCCTCTTGTTTACCGTCGATTGTTCTCATTCCCTCAACATGTAAGCAATTGTGTGTGTGTTTTTTTTTCCAGGTTTAATTAATAGCGCCCTTGTAATGTTGATGTGTCATCCTTAGAGGATGTCTTTTCTTCTCTTCCTTCCCCAGCCTCACTGTATAGTCCTCTGACTTGATTGGCAATTTTTATGCTTAGCCATCTGTCTTTTCTTTTTTTTTTACTGCCAGAAAGAGTTTACCCTGAAAAGTGATTTCCGAGATAAAGGACTAATACTCGGAATTATGTTAAATACAGGCTGTGAATGGCCTGGACCCTGTATTATTTGTTTCCATAGAGCATTACAATAATGGAAATATAACGAAGATGGATTTCGCAAATACTTGGTAATCATACACCTGAGACTTTGAGCTGAAATAGAATGTACTCTATAAGTATTCTACCCATTAAGGCAGCTTGCCAAAAAAAAATACACCAAATCCTAAACTCCATCAATTAGAATTGTCAGCTAAATCGATAAAACCTGGACATTGCTCTCCAAGGATTTTGGAAATTTGTATTTTATGGCCCCATCTTGCATTAGGAACTTGCCCAAATTTTACACAGAAATGTATACAGGCAGAATATTTAAAGGACCCATATAGCAATATCACTTATATCCCGCTTTATAGTGCTTTACAGCCCTAAGTGTCTTACAGAGTCAGCATATTGGCCCCAACAATCTGGGTCCTCATTTTACCCACCTCGGAAGAATGGAAGGCTGAGTCAATCTTGAGCCTGGTGAGATTCAAACTGCCAAATTGCATGCAGCCAGCAGCTGGCAGTCAGCAGAAATAGCCTGCAGTAGTGCACTCTAACCACTGCACCACTATGGCTCTTAATATTTGGAGATCTACATTTCATCCATTCTGTTCCATCGTTAATTCATTCAGTCAAGACTCCTGGTGACTATTTAGACTATTTCCTGGAGATTGGCAAGGTTTTTCAGATGTGGTTTGCCCTTGCTGCCTGCCTAGGGCTAAAAAAGAGGTTCCTGTTAGCCTTGTTAATGTGACTACCATTTTCTTGATCTCACCTGCTTTCCATGGTTGGAAGAAAAATCTGATCCAGTTTCAGTCCAGGAGAAAGACGCTGGACATAAAATGGAGGCTGATTAGAAAGAAGGACCCTGTTTATTGATGAGCAGAACCAACAACAGCATGTAATTCTGGGAGAGTTGACAAATGGGCTTGACGAGTACATGGATCTATATAGGGTTCTGAGATGCTGCAGGGGATTGTGCAAAGATGCTACAAGTGGTTGTGCAATGTAGTGATCCTTGTGCCTTTTGCTATTTTAATGGTGGTGGATTAATCCTATAAAGGTCATGACCTGTTCTTAGATTTGGGGTAAAGGGTGGGGGGGATATAAATTCTTAATTCCATCAACTGGAGCTGAAAGTGTTTTGTTTGTGAATAGGCTGGCCTGGATTTAATAACGGGCACAAAACCTCCATCTCTAAAGACTTCAGGCATCTGCTGGAGGCTGTTAGGGCTTCTTTCTGCCTTTGTTAAGATTTTTCTCCATTTTTCCTTTGGGGAAATATAATCTTTTAATATTGCCCAAAATATTTCATTTTTGTTTGTTTGTTTCCAGTGTCAGTAATTTAGAAGCAACCACTGAATACTTCCAGTGTTTCAGCCCCTGGTCATACTATTTTCTTTAATGGTTCAGGAAAGCAAGATAGAATCCATTCTTCTCCTTCTCCTTCTCCTCCTCCTCCTCCTCCTCCTCCTCCTCCTCCTCCTCCTCCTCCTCCTCCTCCTCCTCCTCCTCCTCCTTTCTAGAATAGTTAATCTGGGTTCTGGAGCATGGGACAAATAAGGAATATAAACGACTTCTGCAGCAATCTCAGTGTGAAGCCACCAAATTGTGTATCAAAAAGGCCACTGTCTTTCAAATTTGACAAGTATTTAACACAGGATATAGCAGTAATTCCCAGAAAATAAGAATACTTGAGTGCATAATCCCCTATGCCGAAGAGGCATTGGCAAAAGGCAATGAAAATATTTATCAAATTTTAAAAAATCCTATTTTTCCATTCTCTGATGAAGACTAACGTAACAAAATAGATTGAATTGTTTGCAAAGGCTGGAATATTAACACGTTTGCAAGGGCTGTAACGAAGATATGAAAATGTATGCTGATGAATAGCCCTAATAGAAGGGATGTGTTGGATTTCTGTAAAGTTTTACAAATTTTGCTGAACAAATACGTGTTTCAATTCAATAAAATATTTATTACAGTCATGGCCAACCTCCCCAAAATTAAACATTAAAACTAAACAAAACCTAAACAGAACCGAACAGAAGAAAGCATAGCAAATATATTACAATTGACAGTGAAATCAATGGATGACCAAAGTCTGCCTAATTTTATATACACCATAAACAAAACTTAACTACATTTAGAGAAACTGAATTATACTGACCTGATAATAATAGCTTTACATGAAAATGATCAAAGTTTCAGGGATATTTAGATATTTAGTCAAATAAGTCCCAAAGGTGCTTTTTCAAGAGGCAACTGGACTTTCTGTGTTTTTCTTTTTTTTAAAGATGTTTCACTTCTCATCGAAGAGCTGAAGAATTGCTACCAACTTGCCTTCCACTGAGGACCTGTACACTGCACGAGTCAAAAAGAGGGTCGTGAAAATATTTACAGACCCCTCACATCGTGGACATAAATTGTTTCAACTTCTACCTTCAAAACGATGCTATAGAACACTGCACTCCAAGAAAACTAGACACAAGAACAGTTTTTCCTCCAACACCATCAGTCTGCTAAACAAAAATTCCCTCACCACTGTCAAACTTTTCACCAAGGCTGTGTTACTATTACTATGAGTCTTCTTATCATTTCTATCACCCATCTCCTCCCACTTATGATTGCAGGACTGTAACTTTGTTGCTTGTATCCTTATGATTTAGATTGATTGTTTCCTGATTACTTATTTGTACCCCCTGACTATCATTAAGTGTTGTACCTTATGATTCTTGGTGAATGTATATTGTCTTTTTATGTACACTTAGAGCATATGCACCAGACAAATTCCTGGTTTGTCCAATCACACTTGGCCAATAAAAAATTCTATTCTATTCTATTCTATTCTATTCTATTCTATTCTATTCTATTCTATTCTATTCTATTCTATTCTATTCTATTCTATCCCTGTCCCTATCCCTATCCCTATCCCTATCCCTATCCCTATCCCTATCCCTATCCCTATCCCTATCCCTATCCCCATCCCCATCCCCATCCCCATCCCTATTCTATTCTATTCTATTATTCATTCCAATATGTTCTGTTCTATCCTATTCCTATTTCTATTCTATTCTATTCTATTCTATTCTATTCTATTCTTCATTCCAATATGTTCTGTTCTATTCTATTCTATTCTATTCTATTCCTATTCCTATTCTTCATTCCAATATGTTCTGTTCTGTTCTGTTCTATTCTGTTCTATTCTATTCTACCCTATTCCTATTCCTATTCCTATTCCTATTCCTATTCCTATTCCTATTCCTATTCCTATTCCTATTCCTATTCCTATTCTATTCTTCATTCCAATATGTTCTATTCTATTCTATTCTATTCTATTCTATTCTATTCTATTCTATTCTTCATTCCAATATGTTCTGTTCTATTCTATTCCTATTCTTATTCTATTCTTCATTCCATTATGTTCTATTCTATTCTATTCTATTCTATTCTATTCTATTCTATTCCTATTCCTATTCCTATTCCTATTCCTATTCCTATTCCTATTCCTATTCCTATTCCTATTCCTATTCCTATTCTTCATTCCAGTATGTTCTGTTCTGTTCTGTTCTATCCTATTCCTATTCCTATTCCTATTCCTATTCCTATTCCTATTCCTATTCCTATTCCTATTCCTATTCCTATTCCTATTCCTATTCCTACTCCTACTCCTATTCCTATTCCTATTCCTATTCTATTCTTCATTCCAATATGTTCTGTTCTATTCTATTCTATTCTATTCTATTCTATTCTATTCTATTCTATTCTATTCTATTCTATTCTATTCTATTCTATTCTATTCTATTCTATTCTATTCTATTCTATTCTAGAAAAGCAACTTTGGGACAACTAGGACCTGCATGACTGAGAATCTCCATAGACATTTAGTCATGTAAGGTGTTATGAGTCCATGTGTCCCTAAAGAGGAGGCAATACAACAAAACATGTGAGCTGTGGCTTCAGTGTCCGTTGTCTACATGGCCAAATCTCAGCTTATATGGAACATTTTATATCAGCCCTCCAGAACTGCTTGGGTAGATTGTTAAAACATGTTAAAGTAAATATAATGTAAGTATTTTGCTGGTTTGTGAGAGGGATATGTTTCAATGAAAAAAAGAGGGTATGATTCATGTGAATTTAACTTCAACAAGCTGTAGGTGGCCCTCAACTTATGACTACAAGGGAGCCTGGAATTTCTGTTGCTAAGTGAAAGTGTTTTGCCCCAGTTTACAACCTTTCTTGCCAGATTTGTTGAGCGAACCACTGCCCTTGTTAAGTTAATCATGGCTGTTAAGTGAATTTGGCTTCCCCATTGATTTTGCTTGTCAGAAGGTCACCAAAGGGGATCACATGTTTTCAGGACACTGCAACCGTCCTAAATGTGAGTCGGTGGCCAAGCATCTGAATTTTGATCACATGACCATGGGAATCGCACAAAGGTTATAAGTGTGAAAATGGTCGTAAGTCACTTTTTTCAGTGCCTTTGTAACTCTGAATAGTCACCAAATGAGCTGTTGTAAGTACTTGTACTTACCATATTTTTCGGAGTATAAGATGCACTTTTTCCCTTCCTAAAAGAGGGTGAAAATTTGGGTGCGTCTTATACACTGAATGTAGCCAAAAAGCGAGGCACGGAAGAGGTGATGACCTGTGGCAATCCCTGCAGCCTGGAACAGCTAATTGGAGATATTCTGGGAGGCCAATCCACTCACCAATCAGCTGCTCAGGCTGAATCAGGCTGCAATAATGTGCTGAAGCTGACCTGGCTGTTTGCTATTTGCTGCAAGGACGTGTCAGAGATTGCAGCAGCAATCACATTCAGAAAACACACACAAGTAACTGATTCAGCAGGATTCAATAACTTATCTTTATATATCATATAACACATTAAGTAAATATACAATACCAAAAGCAGGTTTTCCAACATGATAGTTCAACAGAGAAGATTCACTTTCAGTTTTAGTTTCAGATATCAGCAAAGCATGCAGCTTTAGTACAGAACAAGCCACACCCAGGCTCCTTGCTGTCTCCTTTGTTGCTCACACAGCAAATACTGTTTGTTTCCAAACAGTTTTCAACTCTCTCACACACTGACAGGATGCTAGCCAGACGAATACCGATGGATGCTGGTAGGCAGAGGCAGATATTTTTTTTTCTTATTTTCCTCCCCCAAAATCTAAGGTGCTTCTTATACTGCGAAAAATATGGTACTTTAAATTTTTGCCATTTGAAATGCAAAGAAGCCTAAAATAAAAAAAAACAGAATCCTACAGGAGCTACACGAGAGCCCTACAAGGGTTGCAACAGGAAACATCGGAGCCAAACCAGATATGACCTTTTAAAAGGTTGTCTGTCTCCAAAATCAGAATTATGGAAAGCTCACGTGAAAAAGATGCTTTCCCTTGAATATCCTCTCTGCAAGGAAATCTAGCCATGCTTTAACCACTCAGATTGTCCCTACCAGGTTGTTCCAGACACATTGTGTATGATTTCCTCTTCTCCTTTCTCTAAATAAACTTGACATTATTCACTGACATTTGGCTATATTATTTTTAAAGGGTACCTCTCTGGGATGTTCCTTTAATTAAATTTTCAGAGATTGTACAGTTGTTCAGATACCTACCAAGGAATTTCCTTCCTCGATACCTTAGGACTTTCTGCACATTTCTCTTCTGTCTAGTGTCCTTTGGATTTTGGGGAAATTCAAACTGAATCTCATAACAGCTTAAAATCTTTAGTGCTAGGGGAAGTGGTGGGTTGCAAATATTTTTACTACCGCTTCGGGTGCACTCCTGTGTGTGTGTGCAATGCTTCTGCGCATGTGCAGCAGCATCCAGGCAGGTGGGCAAGGCCTTCCACTGCTGCTACTACTGGTTTGGTTGAACCAGGCCAAACTGGGAGCAAGCCACCACTGGCTGGGGGCAAAGTCTTTGGAGTCTGAAACTTCCTTTTCTGCTAAGGCACTCTTGATGGAATTGGGGTTTGGGGAGAGAGCCCTGCCTTCAAAGAGAGATTGACTTTCCATGGTCTAGAATAGAAAACGTAACTCCTATTTAGTTTAGTTTACTTTATCACCATTGCACCTCGTACAACGAACTTAAATGCCATCTTCAGTGTACATTATAACTATAAAAATAAAAACACAAATATACATCCTTTACTTTCTATATAATTGAAATTGAAAACCCAATATTGCATTAATATTGCCCTATACAGTAGAATTTAGTATAATTACTGCCCTGGGATAGA
This sequence comes from Thamnophis elegans, assembly GCF_009769535.1. Taxonomy (NCBI): domain Eukaryota; kingdom Metazoa; phylum Chordata; class Lepidosauria; order Squamata; family Natricidae; genus Thamnophis; species Thamnophis elegans. The sequence goes on along the minus strand of NC_045551.1, from coordinate 59,247,409 downwards.
AGCTGTTTTTCAACCTATTTGTCCTTGTTTTTATTATCCTATACTGCCTGCCAGATGGTAATAGTTCAAAAAAAGGGTGCCCAGATCAGATGGATCAGCCAGTGTGGAAATCCCTGTAACTATCAGAAGCTTCTGTTCATCTTTAAATTACCCAAATATTATCCGTATAACTAAACACAAAGCAACCTATGAAGAAAAGAAAATACAACTGCACAAGGTCCTTTGATTGCTTATCTGGCTGCAAAGTTTAACATAAATTGTTGGTCTTGAAACAACAAGCTTTCCTTTTACACATTCAGCCATTCATAAATATTATACATGTCACCTTTGAGATGGGAGATGGATGGATGGATGGATGGATGGATGGATGGATGGATGGATGGATGGATGGATAGATAGATAGATAGATAGATAGATAGATAGATAGATAGATAGATAGATAGATAGATAGATAGATAGATGATGGGTAGGTAGGTAGATAGATAGAATAGATAGATGATAGATGATAGATGGTAGGTAGGTAGGTAGGTAGGTAGGCAGGCAGGCAGGCAGGCAGGCAGAGAGACAGACAGACAGACAGACAGATATTCTTAGGACAATGTTTTAAAGGTCTTCTCTTATTTTCTCCTATTTTCTTCCCTGTGCTTGGAAGTTTTGATATGAACAATTGTTAGGATTTTTGTTGCTGTTGTTGTCAATTTAAAAGTGTGTTTAAAGAACGGAAGTTAGTTGGGAAACTGTCATCATGAAAAGAACTTTTTCAGCCATCCATCACAGTATTCATCTATTATGCATGCTAAGAATATATAACTGGGTCTGAGCAGTAATAAGAAAAGTCAAATCAAATTGCATGGTGCCTACATATATTGTATAGCTCCACTTACATTGATTATATGTACTTTTTTATAGCACACCTTGACATAACTGTATAGGGAAGGGAGAAATTAGTGGTCTGTGTTTCTCCCCATCTTCCTATTTCTGCTTCTTTTGTGCTTGTGTATTGAAAATGGGAACCCCCACAATTCATTCCTATTGTTGTGGTCTGTAAGTCTGCAAAGGATGCTGTGTGTAGGAATAGCCAATATGTGGAAGATAAAATAGAATTTGACTCTAGTCCTACCATTCATCTTCAACCATTGATTAGTGCTCCTGCACAATGTTTCTAAGGATAAATCCAGAGATGGTGAGATGTAAGTCCAATTGGCATTCATTGATGTTTAGTCATCCCTTAATCCCACTGGAATTCTTTTCACTTCCATGGATTTCGTACTTTCGTTTGCATTTCTGTGTACTTAAATCCTGCCTCCCAATCCACCCCTTCTTATGTTCCACTCAGGGGTGGGCTGTTGGGGTTTGCAGGGCTTCAGGAGAACCTCTAGTTAAGATTTTGTGAACCCCCCAAATCCTACTCTTGGCTGGTCCTGACTGCCCATCCCCTCCCATGAGTCCCCACGCCAGTGGTGGGTTGCAGGCGGTACACCACGGTACAGGCATACCAGAGCCTGCCTGGAGCACCAGATATCATTCTGTTACGGTGCTCCAAAAGACCCACCCACCCGCCCCAGCTCCTTACCGATCTTTTAAGTCTTTGATGCTTCCACGTACGGGCACGGTGCGTACAGTGCCTGCGTGATGCTCCACTGAGCAGCTGGAGCATCACGGAAGTTCATGGAGGTACTAAGACCCATGTGCATGCTGCACGTGTCCATGTGGATGCTGTTGGGCCCGTTCCAACTGTACCGGAACCCACCACTGCCCCATGCGGCCTATTTTGGATGCAGGTCCATGCAGGGCACACAAGGAGCCTCAGGGAGGGGGCAAAAAACGGCCCTGCTGAAAGTTCAGGAAGGCTGGAAACAGGCCCATTTCTTGCCTCCAGAGGGTCTCTGGAACCTGGGAGGCCATTTTCACTTTCCTTTGTCATTTTAGAGACTGCTCATTTTACACACAAAAAGTTTCATTTTTTTAACAGTGCGAAACAGTAACACTGGGACAGGGTGACATAAGAGACCAGGCTAAAAGAGTAGAGGAAATTACAAGGGTTTTCAAACTTGGTTAATGGAAAGAAAAATGCCATTTTACTCCACAGTTCCAACCAGCAGCAATAAAATAAAATTAGATAAAAAAATCAAATCCATTTCAGTTTTGCAGCGAAGCAACAAATGCTTCCAGAAACAGAAGCAGGCTTATCAAGAAAAGAATTAAAACATGTTATTTAATTTGTTGGTGTATTCTTACTGTCAGAGCTGGGGAAGCAAAGGCTTAAGAAATGTCTACCTCATGTGCTGTTTTTAAGATAACGTGACGTCTTTGAAGCGTGACAGGTAAAAACCTTCATTTTGCCTCTCTGCATCAGCCACAATTTCCATTTTAAACAATGTTTCAATGGATAAATAGTCTTTGGGAGAGTCTGTAGTTAGTGAGTAGGTGGCATTCTGGAAGCATTTGCAAGCCTAGATAAGCAGCAGAAAATGCAGGCAGAACATCTGGGCTTTCTGCCAACTGTGCATCACAACTGGATAGTTTTCGACTGCCTTTAATATAAGAATAGTGTATTAGATCTAGAAGTGCATCTTAGTGGGGTTCCCCAGATTTGATATGCTGGGAACTTTGTTTTACAGCATTTAGGCAAAACCAGGAAGGCAAGATCTCCATATATAATTTTTTTAGACTTGTGGACTTCAACTTCCAGAATTCCACAGCCAGGTATGCTCAGTTCCAATTTAAAGTGACAGCATTTGTGTTTCTCCTTTGCTAAATAAGTTTCCTTCTTTCTTTTTCTTTTTCTTCTCCCTTCCCCTTCTTCCTCCCTCTCTCCCTGCCTCCCCCCTCTATCAAACACACACACACACACACACACACACACACACACACACACACACACACACAGTTGCACCAGGAGGATGAAGTTTAAATTCCTCCCTTCCCTCCGACCCACACATACCTTTTCCAGCTGTTTCAGAGAGGATTTCAACTCTGCTCTTGCTTGTCATCATGAAAAGAAAAAAAAATGTAAAAGGAAAAAGGCAAGAGCTGAGGTCAGGCTGGGCTAGTTGCTGCCAGAGTCACCATGGATGATGCTTTTTTAGAGGCTTTTTTAAATAGTTAAGCACTAAGCAGAGTCATCCATGGTGACTCTGGCAGCAACTAGCTCAGCCTGACTTCAGCTCTTGCCTTTTTCTCTTCACATTTTGTTTTCTTTTCATGATGACAGTGGTGAGGCTCTGCCTCCCCTGCCTCCCCTGACTGCACGTCCCTGCCTAAAGCCAAACCAATTTTATTTCAGCCAGGTGTGGGTTTCGCATTTACCACTGGTTCACCACACACCGACAATGTGTTCATGTGTGCCTTCCGTGCATGTGCCTTCCACGCATGCGCTTTGCTTGCATGCACAGCTTGCACACATGCACATGGCTTAGCTAAACAGGACAATATAGAGCCAGGGCAGATGGACGAGGACCGGCCCCTCGCAGGTTGCCACTACCAGTCTGCCCGAACCAGTACGAACCTGCTGAATACCACCAGTGATTTCAGCCCATGGAGAACTCCTATCGGCAAAGAGCCATGTTGGGTTGCTTTTCACTGCTCAATGCTGTAGTTGCCTTCAATTGGGAGTTAAGGCCACCCATTCCTGTATTTGAGATTAACAAGATTAAATGAAAGATTAAAGAGGCCAATTCACCTGGCCTGGAACCAAGACCCATTTGGGGAGACGGGAGCTTTATGTAAAACATAGTAAATGTTTAATCAAATTAATGAAATTAAAACCATAGCAGGAAACATAAATTAGTAGATTATTCAGCTGCCAGAGGAACATATCATTAATAATGGAAACAATTACAGTCTTCTAATGGAAAGACATTCACTGACATGACTTCTAAAGCGGTAATTGGGAATCAATTAATATTAAAGTTTAGAACATAAATCAGTTTCTCTCTGATTACTTGCTAATCCCATCTCAAATGAAATTGAGAGAGACATAATAAACTTTATTTATGTTGCTAACTTTCTTTCGGGAAGTTGACTTAAGGTTATGATGCCATAGCTGCATTTATAGTAAACTAGCCCATAACCCGGCATTGGATGTGTATTTATTTATGCGGGGGGGGGGGGGGCGGGCAATGTCCGGACCAAACATAATTTCTAATGTTGGATTTTCCCCTTTACCAGAGGGAGCCCCCTTGTGGAGTACTGTGAAGCCATTACTATGGCAACTCCACTGCCCTGTACAATAGAAGCCATTTTATGGCTGTACAATAGAAGCCATTTTAAGGCACGACAGGCTGTATCTTAACAGAACACACTCCCCAAGGGGTTTTAGGGGTGTCTTATCCCCACAGTATATTTCTCCAGAGAGTAAGTCATCTGAATACCAAGTTTGGTTGAAATTGCTCGAAGTGTTCCAGAGTTATGCTGGAACACACACACACAAACACACACACACACACACACACACAGAGAGAGAGAGAGAGAGAGAGAGAGAGAGAGAGAGAGAGAGAGAGAGAGAGATTTATATACAGAGAGAAAGTGATTTAATAAAGATTAAATTTCACACCATATAGACAGGCCTTTTCAGACTGAACTGAAATAAAGTTTGGGATTCATGTTTATTCTCCCTTCCCAGACCCAAACAGTTTTCTTCTTTTTGTAGGTCTGGAAGAATATTTTAATTGCTACTCAGTTTCACTTTCTAGAGTCTTAACTTTAACTTCCAAAGGACTAATCAAAATCTCCTGGAACAGGGTCTTCCCCCCCCCACAGTATATCCAATTATTGGAAGAGCTGAAGGATCAAGTTAAAGAAAGGAGGAAATCCATCTATATGGTCACCAAAATTGCTGCTGGTTGGATGACACATAATCAATAATCAATCAATCAATTTGAACGCCACCTGCTTTCTGATCTCTGCAAAGAAGAACCCAATAACTACTAAACCAATTAAAGGAAATATGGAGACCCTCATACTACTTTCAGCTTAAGTGGGACAATACTCACCAATGATCCCCTGGAAAGATGTCACGGTAATCTTTAGTAAATGTTGGCATCTTAAGCCTGAAGGACTCCACCTTGTTGGAATTCAGCCTTTGTCTGTTCCTCCCCCTCTAGCCCAGTCTTCCACTTTGTTGAGATAAATATGCATAACTAGGTGTCCTCAGCATACTGATGATGCCTCACCCAAAACTGACAGATGGCTTTATATCGATGTTCAAAAGAGTAATGGAGAGGTCCATGTCCTGAGACATCCTATTCTCAGCCTTTTCTCCCTCATTAAAGTGATTAGGAAAGAGTACAGCACTCTTGATGGTTCGAAAACATACCCTCATCACTGCTGAGAAGTCTAACAAAATAGGATTGGAGGCAAAAGAGAAGGAAAGGAAAAGAAAGAGAAGGGAGGGGAGGGAGAGAAGGTAGGAAGGGAGGGAGGGAAAGAAGAGAGGGAGGGAGGGAAGGAGGGAGGGATAAGGTAGGAAGCAGTGGTGGCATTCATTTTTTTTACTACTGGTTCTGTGCATGTGTTGTGGTGTGTGTAGTGTGGTTGACATGGTGTAGCGTGGCGTGGTGAGCATGACGTGGTTTGGTGTGGTGGGCATGGCAGGGGAAAGATACTGTGAAATCTCTATTCCCTCCCCACTCCAAGAGAAGGATACTGTAAAATCCCCATTTACACCCAATTAGCTGGGAGGCAGAGAATAGATGGGGGCAGAGCCAGTCAGAGGTGGTATTTACCAGTTCTCCAAACTACTCAAAATTTCCTTTAACTGGTCAGAACCTGCTGAATACCATCTCTGGTAGAGGAGGGGAGGAGGGAGGGAGAGAGAAGGAAGGAAGGAAGGAAGGAAGGAAGGAAGGAAAGAAGGAGGGAAGGAGGGAAGGAGGGAGGGAGGGAGGAGGGAGAGAGAAGGAAGGAAGGAAGGAGGGAGGGAGGAAGGAGGGAGGGAGAGAGAGAAGGGAGGAAGAGAGGGAGGTACAGAGGGAGGGAGGGAGGAAAGAAGGAAGGAAGGAAGGAAGGAAGGAAGGAAGGAAGGACTAAATGCATTCATTAAAGCTTTGCTGATCTCAGGAAAAGCCTTCAATGATATTTTTTTTCTGTATAAAATATTGGAGAATGTGTATCTTCATTTGTTATCTTTTACCTAACACTGTTAATACATATATTTCAAGAGCAGGAAAGAATGCAGTCCTATCAAAATGTATTTTCTCTCATGCAAAATAAATCTGGCATGGACTGATTTTTGTAAAGAGGCTATTTATAATTAAATATTCTCCCCCAAAGTCCAGGGCAGTTTTGATGGCAGAAATAAGCTCCAGGAAGCAGGAAGTCAAACCAAGACCTAGCCTTACCATCATAGATAGAGTTGCAGGGTAAAAACAGTGGGAGATAGTAAAAGATCCCATTCTCCTCTCTCTTCTGATCTGCACCATCCTACTAAAAAGCCGAACAGAGAAATTGAGTTACCAGGAATGAATTAGGCAAGAAACAATGGATGAATCACACCTACCCCAGACATGGTGACATACAATACACTGAACTGCTTTTTATCCCTGAAAGCAACCAAGAATAAGTCTCAGCCAGAAGAAGTCAGAAAGTTAACAACGTATTTTCCCCTTCAGGGAGTGCCACGAGAGAGCCTGTCAAGACCTTGGCTCTGGTCTTGTGAATGTGTTCATTACAACTTTTACAATATATTCTTTCTGCTGCAAGCTGTCATGGGTCCCACCTCATTAGATGTTTATGAGCGTGTGCCTGACGTACTAAGCTTGCTATTTCCAAGAAGAAAAAGAAAGGGGGGAAAAAAACATTGAAGTGGACAGCAGAAAAACAAAGTTAATTTATGGTGGTTCTCTTTTGCAGGAATTAGAATACGTGCCGTAGTGAAAGCTAAGCAGCAGATAACAAGATTTTTTTTTAATATTATTTTTTTTTTGCAAAACAATGCCTCCGTTCAAATCATAAGGGAGGCATATTTTGAAAGCAGAAAATATTTCCAAATGCATTAGGCAAATCTTAGTTTTGCATGGCTTTCTAGGAGAAGGTTGCTGCTGCAGATTACCCTGGGGAATGGAATAAATTCAAGAGAGTGAGAATAGGATTCTGAAAGATCCAGGTATTGATTCTTAGATATATGCAGTGCTTCTGCCACAAAAAAACCCCACAATATTTTAAAGGAATATTCTTTTCATTTTAATATTTCATCATTGCAACTGCAGGATTATTAACTAGGGAGAAAGCAGGGAAGAGAAATTTTATACTGTAATTGTTAACTAGGGACTTTTCTCACCATGATGGTGCTTCCATGATGAAAGCAGATGTATTATTTAGCAGGTTCTGACCAGTTCTGGAGAACCGGTAGCGGAAATTTTGAGTAGTTTGGAGAACCAGTAAATACATCTCTGACTGGCCCCGCCCCCATCTATTCTCTGCCTCCCGAGTCCCAGCTGATTGGGAGGGAATGGGGATTTTGCAGTATCCTTTCCCTGGAGTGGGGAGGGAATGGAGATTTTGCAAAATCCTTCTCCTACCAGGCCTGCCAAGCCATGCCACACCCACAAAGCCATGCACACAGAACCAGTAGTAAAATTTTTTGAATCCCATTGCTGGATGAAAGAGTTTGCTGATGACATCATCATTCCCTGGGGGATGTCTAGCTGGGGCTTCCGTGTCCCCATGAAGTTGCCCACTGGAGTGGTACCCATTAATCTACTCACGGTTGCCCACTTTTGAACGGCTGGGCTGGTAGGAGCTGGAGCATGTCATGGGAGCTCATCCTGTTGTGCTGCAGCAACGGGTCTCAGATGTGAACCTGCCATTCATCAGCCCAACGTTCTAACTTTGGGAGCCACCATGTTCCAACCCAAACAAGCTACAGCTACGTGATGTCTGATTGGCCCCAACTATCTTACCCCACAAGTAAGAGTGGTTAAAATAAGCAGGCTGATGTTAAAGTAGATCAGGATAGGGTTACAAGCCATACTTCCAGCTCATCTGTAATCAGCCAGAGGCACACTTCAAGGTTGACTTTTTTGGAATATAGAACAAATTTGATTTGTGGACCATGATTTATTAGAAGAGGACTAAACCAGGCTCAGGTTAAGGTGTAATTTTCAGTCTTACTGTCTGATAATTTCTTTCTTACTCTGGAACCCTCCATGGACAAAACAGTCAAGCAAATAATCAGAAAGAATGTGACAGCATTCTTACTCATTAGTCCATCTGAAGAATTCTGCCTAGTAGTAGAACCACTGAGTTTTAGGAATGAAATTGGACAGAAAAAGAATAGAGATAGAATTGTAGTGTCTGTGTGTGTGTGTGTGTGCGCACGCGCACGTCTGTCTGTCTATCTATCTATCTATCTATCTATCTATCTATCTATCTATCTATCTATCTATCTATGTGATCTCTAGGCTGCAATACTGCAATGTGCTCTACATGGGGCTGCCCATGAAGTGCATCCGGCGACTGCAGTTAGTTCAGAATGCGGCCACGCGAGTGATAGTGGGCGCACCGCGGTTCACCCACATAACACCCATCCTCCGCGAGCTGCACTGGCTACCTGTTGATCTCCGGGTGCGCTTCAGGGTGTTGATGACCACTTTCAAAGCACTCCATGGTAGTGGATCTGAGTACTTGAGAGACCGCCTTCTGCCAATTACCTCCCTTCCACCGATTAGATCGCACAGACTGGGCCTCCTCCGAATTCCATCCGCCAGTCAATGCCGACTGGCGACTACACGGAGGAGAGCCTTTTCTGTTGCAGCTCCGACCCTGTGGAACGACCTCCCCGTCGAGATACGCACCCTCACCACCGTCCAGGCCTTCTGCACAGCCCTTAAGACCTGGCTATCCCAACAGGCCTGGGGATAGGTTTCCAATTTCACCCCGCCCGAGTGTTGAGTATTGAATGCAAGTTGTGTTTTTATCATTTTATTTTATTCACATATTGTTTGTTTTTGCATTTCACCCCCTTCCCTATGATTGTAAGCCGCCCTGAGTCCCCTCAGGGAAAAGGGCGGCCTATAAATCCTAATAAAATGAAAAAAAAATGAAATCTATCTATCTATTTATCAACTATCTAACTATCCATCGACCCAACCATCCACACATCCATCCACCTATCTTCTCTCTTTCTCGTCTGTATCTATCTATCTATCTATCATCTATCTATCTATCTATCTATCTATCTATCTATCTATCTATCTATATCTATCTATCTATCTATCTATCTATCTATCTATCTATCTATCATCTATCTATCATCTATCATCTATCATCTTTCATCTATCATCTATCATCATCTATCATCTATCAACTATCATCTATCATCTTTCATCTATCATCTATCATCTATCATCTATCATCTATCTATCTATCTATCTATCTATCTATCTATCTATCTATCTATCTATCTAGTTAGATAACTAGATAACTGGATAGTTATCATCTAGCTATCTATAATATTTCTCTTTGTCAACTATCTATCATCTATCTATCATCTATCATCTTTCATCTATCATCTATCATCTATCATCATCTATCATCTATCAACTATCATCTATCATCTATCATCTATCATCTATCATCTATCTATCTATCTATCTATCTATCTATCTATCTATCTATCTATCTATCTATCTATCTATCTATCTATCTATCTATCTATCTAGGTAGATAGTTAGATAACTAGATAACTGGATAGCTATCATCTAGCTATCTATAATATTTCTCTTTATCAACTATCTATCATCTATCTAGCTATCTAATCTATTTATCATTTTCAGAAATAACTTTTATGAGAAGGAATTAGAACATTGTCTCCTACATATTTATGTCTGAAGGAACATGCCATCATTATACCAAAAATGGTGGAAGGAAGGAAGGAAGGAAGGAAGGAAGGAAGGAAGGAAGGAAGGAAGGGTACAATGTAAATTTTAAAAAAATATCTGATTTAGGATATGCCTTTTTTTCCAGTAAAATATTAGTGGGTGATGTCTTATTTTCAATTCCTCTTCTGCACCGTTTATTTTAATTCACTCATCTGGGAAGCAGTGCAGCTAAGTGTCAAGATTTATTTCATCATATATATCTGGCAATAAAATTAATGTCCTGTTCAAAATGCATTGTCATGGATTGGTTTTTATAGACCGAATATTTAGGGTCAGATTTTGCTACCCAAAAGTCAAATAACACTTTAAAAGGGAGGGAGCAGGGTATGAGTTTGATGGATATCAAAGTCAAATTATATTTAATGTTTCTCTTTTTCTCTTTCTTCCTTTTAATCTCTCTATTGTCTGTCTGTCTGTCTGTCTATCTGTCTGTCTGTCTCTATCTATCTATCTATCTATCTATCTATCTATCTATCTATCTATCTATCTATCTATCTATCTGTCATCTATATATCATCTATATCTATCTATCTATCTATCATCTATCTATATCTATCTATCTATCTATCTATCTATCTATCTATCTATCTATCTATCTATCTATCTATCTATCTATCTACCTACCTACCTACCTACCTACCTACCTACCTACCTACCTACCTACCTCCCTATCTATCTATCTATCTATCTATCTATCTATCTATCTATCTATCTATCATCTATCATCTATCATCTATCATCTATCATCTATCATCTATCATCTATCATCTATCATCTATCATCTATCATCTATCATCTATCATCTATCATCTATCATCTATCATCTATCATCTATCATCTATCATCTATCATCTATCATCTATCATCTATCTATTTTCTATTTTGGGCATTTTGCAATTGAAGTCACAACTGAAAAATCTTGGATGAGAAGTGAAATGTCTTCCTCAAAGAAAAACAACAACAACGTTCAGTTGACTTTTGAAAAAAAGAAACACCTTTGAGATGTATGGGGGGATTATGCTCCAGTTGTGTGTTCTCTTTGTTATTTTGTGGGTGTGGGTGGGTTGTTGTCGTTGGGATGTTATGACATTTTGCTTGTTGGAACACTATTGCTCTTCAATTTCATTAGGCAACTAATGTTGGTGTGTTCATCTACTGGTTTTAGGGGTGTGTGGGAGGGAAGGAAGGAGAGAGAGAGAGAAAAAGAGAGAAAGAGAGGAGGGAGGGAGGCAGGGAGGGAGAGAGGGAAGGAGAGAGATAAATAATCCCAAGGTCCCAGCTCATTTTTCAGAGTCCCCTTGAAATCACTATTTTTTTGGCAACAAACTGCCAATAAGTGGAGACATGTTTTCACTGATTTTTTCAGAGGGATAATGATGATAGAATACACTTTGTATTTCAAACCCTTTTCCCCCAAATTCAAGGAAAACCAATTTCCACCGCTGGCACAAGTATAATTAGCCTAACAGTTTCTTTCTAACTCTGGAAAAAGTATTAAAATATTAAACAACATGAACAACTGTTAAAATCTCAGCGCACATCACACCCCAAAAACCAAAACAACAAACAAATCATTTCTGATCCCTGATCCAATCAGTTGAAAATCTGGATCAATCTGATAAGCAAACAAATAAGGTAGCTAAGGAAGATCAAACATTTCACTGATTGGGAATAAATAACCAATTCCCTGGTATATTGTCTGTCATAACTGGCTGAACTAATGAGATGTTATGGAATATTTATGAACAGACCATCATCTGAGGGAAATTTTGGGCAACAGAGATTACCAAGTGGATGGAGTAAGAAGAATTCTGCAAGAAATTTATGCCACGGAGGAAAGGAATGAAAGAAAAGGGTAAAAAAAATAGTCATTCTGCATCATTCTTTTGCTTTAAAATCACTCCAGTCTAAGAAAAATATCATGTGAAACATGGCAAGTACAGACTGTTGAATTGTCTGTATTAAATTGAATTGTGGATTTTTGGGTGAAAATTAGACAATGATAAATGATGTAACCTAATTAAAATACTTCACAGATCTGCTTGAAGAAGACATCGATTATTTAATACAGGGGTGTCAAATTCAAGAACCAGGGGCCATATCCGGCCCATGAAATCTGGCCCTGGAAACAGTGACGGACCAGCCCACCAATCATTAGATCTGGCCCTGGAAACAGTGAAGGACCAGCCCGCGGTGCTTCTGCCAGTGAAAACAGGCTCCTGAGCTCTGTTTTCAGCTGCCATGGCCTCCTACAACTCACTGCTAGTGAAAATGGAGCAAAGAAAAACTGCACCAGCTCCCTTTTCACTGTCAGAGGGTTACAGGAGGCCATGGCAGCTGAAAACGGAACTCGGGAGACCATTTTCACTGGCAAAGTGCTCGGGCCACCACAGCCACCACCACCCCAGCAGGAATGACATCGAGCTGGCCATGCCCACCCCAGCCACACACCCCCAAGGTCAAACACAACCCTGATGCGGCCCTCAATTAAATTAAGTTTGACACCCCTGATTTAATAAGTCTTCTTCAAAGTTCTTGACTTGAGTAATTTCTAATGGAGTAGAATAACAGAGCTGGAAGGGCCCTTATAGATCATTTAGTCTAACCCCTTGGCCAAGCAGGAGACCCTACACCGTTTCTGACACAGGACAGTCTTCTTCAAAGCCTCCAGTGCTGAAGCTCCCACAACTTCTGAAGGCAACTTCTGTTGGCTGATTGGTTGATTGTTCTCACTGTCATAAAATTTTGATTATTCCTAGGTTAAAACTCTCCTTGTTCAGTTTCCATCCATTATTCCTTGTGTGGCCTTCAGGTGCTTTGGAAAATAGCTTGACCCCCCCTCCTCTCTGCGGCAGCCCCTCAAGTATTGGCATACTGCTATATTTTCTCCCCTGGTCCTTCTATTCACTGGACTTCACTGGTGAAGTCTCCTTCAAGTTCTGAGGACCTCATGGAAGGATCCATTTACATATCATAGTGTGCTCTTTTTATTTACAGATGCACCCATTTTTTTTGGTGCTCTAACATCTAAAATTAAATAGATCTGACTTGTCTTAGGTTTTTGGGCAACAGCAAAGTCAAGGTCATCACCCCTTCTCTGGACCTCTGGATAGCTGCTGCCATCTGCTGGATTTAATCTTCAGAAAGGTTCCCAAGTATAGGGATTTGGTAGTTGGTTGGTATGCATGTATGGTATTTTCTATGTGATCTATTTTTGTTGGGAATTAATTAATTTACTTCCAAGTAATACGATAAATATGCCTGATTTAGTCCCTCATCTAACCAACTGTTCAACAAAGAAACAGGAAGCAAGGAAGGGCCACAATCCCTACACACAATCTATAAAATGTAAAAAATATAACAATTTCTACCGCCCATCTATTGTATTCATTTCTCCCTGACCTACATCCCCCTCCTTCTTCTTAATCAATTTATTCTTCATTTCAGATCCCCACTGATCAGCATAATAATTCAGATTTGAATTGGCCATGTAGATATATCATTGGTGTGACCAAGGGTGGTATTCACTTAACTTCCCTACTTGTTCACAAATGTGAGAGCGCCCATCCACACATGCACTCAGCCTTCCATGCATGCACTTTGGCTTGAAAAATGTGCTTAAATTGGAGGTCATAGAGCAAGGTTCAATGGGCGGAGCCACCCACAATTTCTACTACTGGTTCAGGTGAACTGATCCGAACCAGCTGAATACCACCTCTGGGTATGACACAAAAATGCTTAGTCCTGAATTATGGACGACTTAAAAAGTGTGAACCAATTTCAATTGGCCAAAAGTAACAATATTCTTTTTTTTTAAAGAACAACAAGAACAATAACGTATCACTGAAATCTTAACATGTCACATAAAAGTGCAGTTTGTTGATGTCTCCTTTCCTACTGGACATGGTTCCTTAGCAGAGGTGGGTTTCTAATTCTTTTAGTCTTGGTTCGAGTGCAAACAACATTTCTGTGCATGTGCAGAAGCTTCTGCACATGCGCATAAGCATCAGGGCGGGTGGGCGGAGCCTCCCGCCACTACTACTACTGGTTTGGCTGATCCGGGCCGAACTGGCAGTAACCCACCTCTGTTCCTTAGGACATTCTTCCGAGAAGAATTTGTATTTTTAAATCAACTCTGACATGTGCCAAAAGGGAGGAATTGGGAGCTTGTCAAAACAAGGATTAAGTCATCTTCCCAGGAAAGTATTCAGGGAAACACATAAACTTTTAAAGTGGGAACTGATTATAGAAATTGACCTTTATATATTTATTTATCTGGCATAAATTTACCTTCACATCTGCCTAATCAGCTATTTTTTTACTTAGCTGTGAAATCTTTCCCTTTGTGGGCCCAAAACTGCTGTATAAGCTGCCTTTAAATTATTTTAAATGGAGTTCCCAGCTACCGCTCATTCGTTAGACATTTTATAGTTGTCAGCCCCAGCGCAAAACCTCCACCGCTATACCATAAGTTGGGAGGGGGGGAAAAGTTGTGATTTTTTACGACTTGGCTACATTAATTAATTTATTAAATATTAATGATGGAAAAGCAATTCAAATGATGCTATATTAACGGTCTCTGGAACACTAACATGTTATTGCCCCATTCATCAGTGCTTGTGGTTGAAACGTACAGAGGACTATAACTGTTAGATGAGGTTTATTCAAAGCATATGTTGTTAATCTCGTTAATGGAATAACAAATATATAGCTGGGTGTATTATCTTGGAGACTTACACTTAGCCACACACATATCATCTGCTGCAGACGGGATGATTAGAGCCTCTTTTTACATCAGGGGAAAATGCCTGACATAAATTAATGCATTTGATAGCCATAAATGTACTTGTAATTCCATTGCTGTCTACTTTGTAATCAATAGGAAGACAGAAGGGAACTGACACGGAATTCTCCCTTCCGCCTTATTATAAAACATGAACTATGCGTCCAGCTTTCGGACGGATCCCAAGAGATCAGATTGAAAAGCCCTGCTTGTTCATTTAATAAAATGCAGCTTCGGGTTCAAGAAAAGATTCATTGGTGAAGCTTTCAGGTGGACCATATTTTTTAAGAGAGACCCCCCCTCCAAAAAAAACCAACAACAACAACACACACACACACATAAAGTACAACAATCTTCTGCAAGAAGCTGGCAGAAATGAAACAGATAGTAAGGCTAGAAGGAGATGAGGTAGGAAGGACAAGTGAGGGATGAAGCGGTGGAGAGAACATTTTGGAAACAACTGGCTTTGACTAGAATCAGCTTGAGGCCAAATGTGATCACCTACAAAAGATGTTTCATTCCCAATCTTCAGGGGAAATTGCCCATGCTTGTGTCATCAATGTGCTTCTACACCCAAACATAATGGCAAATTTGAAGGAAGAATGAGGTGGGGTTGAAGTACAAAATGGCGGGGGGGGGGAGGGAGGGTGAGCCCTAAAGGCAAATCCTATTCCGAAACAATCGAGTGAGGATGTGAAGGGGAAATGAATCAAAACGAAGATAAAAGAGCAAAGGCACTGGAGAGAAAGAGAACTCTGCAGAAATAGCTGATTATCAAGGTAAGCTATTCACGTTTTCAGAATGCCCAGAAGCACCAACGATCTGTAGATTTTTTGTCCCAGAAATCCAACGGCTGACTTGGGAGAAGGCATCATTCTGTCTGCTATTCTCCAGAAAAAAAAAGTAGCAGCTAAGAGAATAAAGCTGTTCTTCATATCTCTGTTCTTATTTAACGTGAAACATTTGAAAAACAGTTTAGCGTGGTTTTAGCAGCTGCAAGTTAGAAGGATTGTGTGCTGTCTTACCACAGTGCAATGTACAGGGATGACTGTCAGTCAGGAATTAGAGAAGAGGCCGTATCCAGCCTCTGCTGTAGAATGGGGGCTCCAGATACTGCTTCAATCGGCCTATTTCAGCTTGGATTAAGAGAGGGTACAACGGATATCTGCAGTCTGAAGAAGGGCTGAAAGAATGGATCAGTGTAGCCCATTTTGAATACTGCAGATAGGAATGAAGACTGGCTAAGATTTATGTCATACTTCCACAGGCTTCACCTGGTGCTGTTGGAACCTTTTAATATTTTATTTTTTATTTTATTATTTTATTATTTTTTATTATTATTTATTATTATTTTTATTATTTTATTATTTTATTATTTTATTATTTTATTATTATTTTATTATTTTATTATTATTTTATTATTATTATTTTATTATTTTATTATTTTATTATTTTATTATTTTATTATTATTTTATTATTTTATTATTTTATTATTTTATTATTTTATTATTTTATTATTTTATTATTTTATTATTTTATTATTTTTATTATTTTATAATTTTATGATTTTTTATGATTTTACAATTTTACAATTTTACAATTTTACTTTACGACTTTACAACTTTACAACTTCACGATTTCACGATTGTACGATTTTACAATTTTGCGATTTTACAATTTTATGATTGTACAATTTTACGATTTTATGTTTCTACGATTTTACGATTGTACGATTTTATGATTTTATTTTATTTTATTTTTTATTTTATGATTTTATGATTTGATTTTATGATTTGATTTTATGATTTGATTTTATGATTTGATTTTATGATTTGATTTGATTTGATTTATTATTATTTTATTTTATTTTATTTTATTTATTTATTTTATTTATTTTATTTATTTTATTTATTTTATTTATTTTATTTATTTATTTTATTTATTTATTTTATTTATTTTATTTATTTTATTTATTTTATTTATTTTATTATTTATTTTATTTATTTTATTTATTTTATTTATTTTATTTATTTTATTTATTTTATTTATTTTATTTTATTATTTATTTTATTTTATTTTATTATTTATTTTATTTTATTTTATCTTATTATTATTTTATTTTATTTATTTGTTTTGTTTTATTATTTATTTTATTTATTTATTCTATTCTATTTTATTAGTGTATTGTATTGTACCGTACTGTATTGTATTGCATTACATTGTATTCCCATCACACCATAAAGTGACTCTGAGCAGCTTACAATGTTTAAAAGGATAAAACAATGCTATGTTACGTATGCAATAAGTATATTGTATATGTATATAAACACTATAAAATACAAATTATTAGCTATAAATAAAACCAAATGATGGGGAAGGAGAGTGGGAGGATCTCTTATCAATCTACCAATCACCTCCAACATGATGTTCCCCATTGGAGCCCCAGGTCAAGTGGGTATTGAGGTTCTTGTGATAGGGTAGGTAGGTTGTGGCCAACTTCACATTGTGGTAGGACGGTTAGCAAGATGTTCCCAAGGGCAGGAACAACGGCAGAGAAAGCTATTCTCCTGGACCCCACGAGGTGGAATTCCCTGGCTGAATTCCATTCCCTGCAGCATGCCTCTTTTTCTGGGGCAGGTGGAATGGGCCAATCCCATTGGGATAAGAAGGTTCTTCATGTCATGAAGCTGATGACCTTTCTAAAAAGAGATGACCCATTCAGTTGGGTCAACAAGGGATTCAGTTTCTTTCTTTATTTGCTGTGATTTCATAACTATTTTCACACCACTCCATTTCAGCTCACTTCCTGTAGAAAAAAATCAAGGTCTATCTGCCCCCAACTAGATCTCAGAGGTCCAGGTTTCATATCCGAGCAAACTACATTTTTTTAAAAAAATAGAGAATGTTGTCATTCTGGAACTTAACCGCCTGCCTACAGATATCCTTAATGCTTTTGTTCCACTCTCAACGTACATTCAAATCCCAGTGAAGCATTTCTACCAGGGTCTTCTCTATAAAAGTTCGCAGGGCCATAGAATTAGAGAGCTGGACCAATAATTTAATAAATTTGGGATGCGGGGGGGGAGAAAGAATATTCAGCCTGGTACGAGAGGAAAAGTGAAAAGCAATTTGGACAGTTGCCCTCTAAAATGGAATTCCTTTTAGAAGCCAAAAGATCAGAAGTGACTTGCAAACTCAGCCACTAGCAGATGCAGGAAAGTGGCAAATAGGTTTGGGGTTAAGAAGTAAGAAAAAAGCAAAAAACACACACAGAGAGAGAGAGAGAACCAGAGAGAGAGAGAGAGAAAGAGAGACAGAGAGACAGAGAGAGACAGAGACAGAGAGAGACAGAAAGAGAGAGAGAGAGACAGAGAGAGACAGAGAGAGACAGAGAGAGACAGAGACAGAGAGAGACAGAAAGAGAGAGACAGAGACAGAGAGAGACAGACAGAGAGACAGAGAGAGAGAGAGAGAGAGAGAGAGACAGAGAGACAGAGAGACAGAGAGAGAGAGACACAGAGAGAGACAGAGAGAGAGATAGAGAGAGAGCCATATAAGATAAACTGCATTTTGTGAAGTGCATCTTGTTACAACATTTTGCAGAACCATTTGCATCATCAACAACAAAGCTGGATATTGTCAAGGCTCTAGTGTTCCCAATTGTAATTCAAGGTGGTGAAAGTGCTTACATGTGAAAGATGGGAAGCTATAAAAATAGAATGAATGAGCAAATAAATAAATACATATGAGAAAAAGTTGCCGATATACCTTTGAACTGTGGGAGAAATAGTTGAGAATGCTTAGGTTCACAAAAAGAACAAATTATTCAGTGCCAGTTGAACTAAAGCAAGATTGCTATGAAGCTTAAACATTTTGGCCCCATAGGGTAAAGAGAAGAGCCACTGGAGAAGACTTTGATGCTTGGAAAATTCAGATTTTTTTAAAAAAAACAGCCTACCAAAATCAGAATAACAGAGTTGGAAAAGACCTTGGAGGTC
Source organism: Thamnophis elegans (assembly GCF_009769535.1). Lineage (NCBI taxonomy): Eukaryota > Metazoa > Chordata > Lepidosauria > Squamata > Natricidae > Thamnophis > Thamnophis elegans. The sequence continues at coordinate 59,228,746 of NC_045551.1, read as the reverse complement.
TTCTAGTCCAACCCCCTGCTCAACCAGGAGACTTTCTACCACTGCAAACAAATGGTTGTCATGTTTCTTCTTAGAAATCTCCAGTGATGGAGCTTCCACATCTTCTGGAGGCAAACTGTTGCCCTGGTGAATTGTTCTAACTTTGAGGAAATCTCTCCTTATTTCTAGGTTGGTTCTTTCCTTGTTTAGTTTCCACCCATTGCTTCATCTTCTATATCTGCCTGCCTGCCTGCCTGCCTGCCTGCCTGCCTGCCTGCCTGCCTGCCTCTCTCTGTCTCTGTCTCTCTCTTTCTCTCTCTCTGTCTCTCTTACACTCTCTTTCTCTCTCTCTCTCTCTGTCTCTCTCTGTCTCTCTCTCTCTCTGTCTCTCTCTGTCTCTGTCTCTGTAGTTTGTAGTTTAGTTTATTGGGATTTATATGCCGCCCTTTTCCCTGAGGGGACTCAGGGCGGCTTACAACCACAGGGGGGGAGGGGGGGTGCAAGGTCAAAAACAAAACAATATGTGAACAAAGAAAAAATAGTAAAACACAACTTTCATTCAACAATCAAACACTCGGGCGGGTGAATTGGAAGCCTATCCCCAGGCCTGCTGGGAGAGCCAGATCTTGAGGGCTGCGCGGAAGGTCTGGATAGTGGTGAGGGTACGGATCTCCATGGGGAGCTCGTTCCACAGGGTCGGAGCAGCAACAGAAAAGGCTCTCCTCCGTGTGGTCGCCAGTCGGCATTGACTGGCAGATGGGATTCAGAGGAGGCCCAGTCTGTGCGATCTAATTGGTCGATTTAGGGAAGTAATCGGCAGAAGGCGGTCTCTCAGGTACTCAGATCCACTACCATGGAGTGCTTTAAAGGTGGTCATCAGTACCCTGAAGCGCACCCGGAGACCAACAGGTAGCCAGTGCAGCTCGCGGAGGACAGGTGTAACGTGGGCGAACCGCGGTGCGCCCACTATCACTCGCGCGGCTGCATTCTGGACTAGCTGCAGTCGCCGGATGCACTTCAAGGGCAACCCCATGTAGAGCCCATTGCAGTATTCCAGTCTAGAGATCACAAGGGCTCGAGTGACTGTTGTGAGAGCCCCCCGGTCTAGGTAGGGCCGCAACTGGCGGACCAGGCGAACCTGGGCAAATGCCCCCCTGGTCACAGCTGACAGCTGGTGATCAAAAGTCAGCTGTGGGTCCAGGAGGACTCCTAAGTTGCGGACCCTATCTGAGGGGTATAAAATTTGACCCCCCAGCCTAAGCGTTGGTATATTAGCCAAATTATTGGGGGGGAAGCACAATAGCCACTCGGTCTTGTCCGGGTTGAGTACCAGTTTGTTAGCACTCATCCAGTTCTTAACGGCCTCCAGACCCCGGTTCATCACGTCCACCGCTTCATTGAGTTGGCACGGGGCGGACAGATACAATTGCGTATCATCCGCATATTGGTGGTATTTTATCCCGTGCCTCCGAATGATCTCGCCCAGCGGTTTCATGTATATGTTAAATAGTAGGGGGGATAAGACCGAACCCTGTGGCACCCCACACGTTAGGGGCCTCAGGGACGATCTCTGCCCCCCGACCAACACCGACTGCGACCTGTCCGAGAGGTAGGAGGAGAACCACCGCAAAACAGTGCCTCCCACTCCCACCTCCCGCAGTCGTCGCAGAAGGATACCATGGTCGATGGTATCGAAAGCCGCTGAGAGGTCAAGGAGAACCAGGATGGACGCATAGCCTCCATCTCTGGCCCTCCAGAGATCATCGGTCAATGCGACCAAAGCGGTTTCTGTGCTGTAACCAGGTCTGAAGCCGGACTGGAAGGGGTCAAGATAGCTAGCTTCCTCCAAGGCCCGTTGGAGCTGAAAGGCCACCACCTTCTCGACAACCTTCCCGATAAAGGGAAGGTTGGAGACAGGACGAAAGTTGTTTAAAATGGCTGGATCTAACGATGGTTTCTTCAGGAGGGGTCTCACCACCGCCGTTTTAAGTACGGCGGGGAAGTGCCCCTCCCGAAGGGAGGCGGTGACAACCGCCTGGATCCAGCCATGTGTCACCTCCCTGCTGTTGGCAACCAGCCAGGAGGGACACGGGTCCAGAATACAAGTGGAGGCACTTACAGCTCGAATGGCCCTGTCCACATCCCCAGAGGCAACGTCCTGGAACTCAACCCAGAACTGGTGTGGCAAGTGATCCTCCTGTGTCTCAGCTGGATCTACTGCGGTGGAGTCCAAGTCCGATCGAAACCGAGCTACTTTGTCCGCCAAGAATTGAGCATAATCCTCAGCCCTACCCTGCAAGGGGTCTCCCGCATCCCTCCTATTGTCTCTGTCTCTCTCTCTCTCTCTCTGTGTGTGTGTGTGTGTGTGTGTGTGTGTGTGTGTGTGTGTCTGTGAAAATGATTAAATGTCATGTCAAAGCACCTGGTATGCCCAAATATGGGAGGGAGCATACTGCAAAACAAACATAGTTTTCTGCCTGGAAGGCTCCTAGGGTGGAGCTGACAGGCAAAAGGGAAGCAGCATGCTCCCGCCCATATTTGGACATACCAGGTGCTTTCACATAACACTTAATCATTTCCTTGGCTCAGCTGATAAGGGAGGAGAGCTTGTGGCTTAGAGGCATATACAACTGCCTAACATGTAAAAATCAGTAGAGGTTTGAATCACAATAAGGGTATGGCTAGCTAATGAGAGCTAAATAGCTTGAAATAGATCTATACTAGTCTCACTTTATTTTTTAGCAGCACAAATGCAATATATATAACAAATAATAGAAACAGTACATATACAACTGAATACAAAAAAAAGACAAATGAAAAAGGGAAAAACCCACATATTACGGTGTATCCCTCACCCGCCTGGGGACCTATTTTTTCTCCTTATATTTCTTAGACATACAATATATTCCAATTGTGCCCTTATACCCTCCAAAACAACATATATTCTTGAGTAGGTTTATTACCATTGCCTTCCACCAACACTGATTTTATAAAATCCTCCCATATTTCATTATAATTGTTTACTTTAATAATCCCTTTTTAAAGTTTAATTCCTATTGTTAATTTACCATTTGTTGCCATACTCCAAATTTCATTATGCCATTCATTTCTTTGCTTCATCTTCTTGATCATATAAACACAAGATTGCAAGAACTCAGCTACTGTCAGATGATGATGACATTTCCTGTCATTCAAAAGAGTTCAAAACGACTAATATTTGAAAGGTAGCATTTATCTATGTATGTTTTATGAAATGCAAAGAGATGATGTTGGTCAGAAACTCAAGAGGGTGACCAGATCTGCAATAGTATTAATTGAGTAAGTTTTAGCATCTTCCCCCAAATCCCTTGAATTTGTTGGGAAAGCTGTAAAAAGAAAGGAAGATACTACAAAACTTGCAATTTGTGATGAATTCTAAACAGAAAAGAAAAAATAGCCTCTCCAGACATTCCATGAAAAAATCAGAAGACTGTGAGGAAGTTGGATTTGAAGCCACACAGATAAAAGATGTTACCTATAGCAATCAAAGCATACACAGATTAAATGTCCTTGGGGACAACTAAGCACAGTCCAGGCATAAATCAAGCCAGCTTTCAGAGGCTCACAGAATGAAAATGAGCATAATGGACAACCATTTAAATATGAGCCAGCAGTGTGCAGCAGCTGTCAAAAAACCCAACACAGTTCTAGGCTGCATAAACAGAGGGATACAATCAAGATCACGTGAAGTGTTAATACCACTTTATAATCCCTTGGTAAGGCCACACTTGGAATACTGCATTCAGTTTTGGTCACCACGATGTAAAAAAGATGTGGAGACTCTAGAAAGAGTGCAGAGAAGAGCAACAAAGATGTTTAGGGGACTGGAGGCTAAAACATGTGAAGAACAGTTGCAGGGACTGGGCATGTCTAGTTTAATGAAAAGAAGGACTAGGGGAGACATGATAGCAGTGTTCTGATATCTCAGAGGTTGCCACAAAGAAGATGGAGTCAAACTATTCTCCAAAGGATCTGAGGGCAGGACAAGTAGCAATGGGTGGAAACTAATCAAGGAGAGAAGCAACTTAGAACTGAAGAGAAATTCCCTGACAGAACAATTAATCAGTGGAACTACCTGCCTCCAGAAGCTGTGAATGTTCCAACGCTGGAAGTTTTTAAGAAGATGTTGGATATCCATTTGTCTGAAATGGTATAGGTTTTCCTGCCTAGGCAGGGGGTTGGACTAGAAGACCTCCAAGGTCTGCTATTGTATTGTATTGTATTGCATTGTATTGTATTGTATTACATTATATTGTATTGATAGCTGTGTTTCAATATTTCAGGGACTGCCACAAAGAAGAGGGAGTCAAGCTATTCTCCAAAGCACCTGAAGCAATCGGTGGAAACTAATCAAGGAGAGAAGCAACTTAGAACTAAGGAGAAATTTCTTGACAGTTAGAGCAATTAATCAGTGGAACAACTTGCCTGCAGAAGTTGTGAATGCTCCAACACTGGAAGTGTTTATGAAGATGTTGGATAACCATTTGTCTGAAGTGGTGTAGGGTTTCCTGTCTAAGCAGGGGGTTGGACTAGAAGTCCTTCAAGCTCCCTTCCAAATCTGTTATTCTTTAATTTCCTGAAAGGTGCATTCTGCCTCACTAACCTGTTAGGATGTCTTGAGATGAACTCTGGGCTATTAGATGAAGGTGTCCAGATCAAAACTGTATGCCTGGATACTTTAAAAAAAAATAGACCAAGTTCCTCATCAAAAGCTCATGAATAAAAGAATCTCTATAGGACAAGGTTATACGTTACTGAAGTAGAGCAGCTATATTTCAGGGCGAACAAGAGAATAAAGAAGGAAGTAGAAGGGTTTTTTTTGGTATAAAATAATCAGAGGGAAACAAGGCCCAATTTTCACAAACACCTCTGCTCATTTCAAGGTCATTTCCCAAGCGTGTTAGATTTGCTCTCAAAGTAGCAAAGCTCTTTCTCTTTAATAAACAGGATGGTTCTCTGATAAGCCGAACAGGATATGCGTAGCATATTGTTACTAGAAAATCTATATTAAGCTCTTCAACACTCAAAGGCATGGTTGACTACCACCAAGATTGAGGGATACTCTTCTTCAAAGGTGCTTTTTTTTAAAAGAGGCAACTGGACTTTCTGGTTTTTCTTTGAAGACTTTGCTGATTGAACTGCTAGTTGAAGTAAAGGATACAAATAACCAGCTGCCTGCAAGAAGCATAAATCCTTCCATTCCCCACCATCCAATGCGCGAACGCCTGACTAAACCACGGTGACAAAACCGCGCCGACAAAACCGCGCTGACGAATGAGCGCTGAAGCGCGCCGACAACAGCGCGCCGACAGAAGCGCGCTGTAACCCTAACCCTAACCCTAACCCTAAACCTAACCCTAAACCTAACCCTAAACCTAACCCTAAACCTAACCCTAAACCCAACCCTAAACCTAACCCTAAACCTAACCCTAAACCTTACCTTAACTTAAATCGCGCTTCTGTCGGCGCGCTTTTGTTGGCGCGCTTTTGACGTTCACGCATTTGTCGGTTCACGGAAGAAGGTTCTTGGATGAGAAGCAAAAGTCTTCTCATCCTAGAAAGTTGCTTCTTAGGGGAAAAAAAGCACCTTTGGGCAACCATGACCTGGATCTCCATAGATTCTCTTGTCCAAAGTTACTTTGTAAAGATAGACGCCCCATGTCTCAGCCTCTAAAAGCAAAATGAAGTAGTCTAGAGCATAGTGAAGCATCCCACTGAGGGAATTCAGTATATCATCCCCTCACGTCACAAAAGAGCCATCTGTTGCCTCCTTGGTTTGCAGAGAAGTTAGGATAAGATTGCAGAAGATGTAGTTGCAGCATGATTGTTTCATTAAGTATTTAAGTATTTAATAAATTTATAGGCCGCCCAATCCCGAAGGACTCCGGGCGGCTAAATTGTTTCCACTTCTATCCTCAAAATGATGCTATACAGCACTGCACACCAAGACAACTAGAAACAAGAACAGTTTTTTCCCTGAATGCCATCACTCTGCTAAACAAATAATTCCCTCAACACTGTCAAACTATTCACTAAGGCTGCATTACTATTATTATTAGTCTTCTCATCGTTCCTATCACCCATCTCCTCCCACTTATGATTGCAGGACTGCAACTTTGTTGCTTGTATCCCTACAATTTATATTGATATTAATTGTGTCCTGATTGCTTATTGCACCCTATGACTATCATTAAGTGTTGAACCTTATGATTCTTGATGATGAATCTTGTCTTTTTATGTACATTGAGAGCATATGCATCAAAGAGAATTCCTCGTGTCCAATCACCAATAAAGAATTCTATTCTATTCTATTCTATTCTATTCTATTCTATTCTATTCTATTCTATTCTACTCTACTCTACTCTACTCTACTCTATTCTCTCTTCTATTCTATATCCATATTCTATTCTATTCTATTCTATCTATTCTTTCTTCTCTTCTATTCCATTCCATTCCAATCCATTCCATTCCATTCCATTCCATTCTATTCTATTCTATTCTCTCATCTATTCCATTCCAATCCATTCTATTCTATTCTATTCTATTCTATGAGTGAAGCCCACAAGTTCAGGTAGAAATGCTCCTCAGGAATCTTTGTGGATACCTGCTAATTTGTGACATCTTGGAAGGCAAGAAGAGCTGAAATTCTACTTCTGCATTCAGGAACATTGCACTCCTTCAGATAATTAAATATCCTTCAGTAAGTCCCAAAAAGTGCTTTTTCAAAAGGTGACTGGACTTCATTATTGTTGTTATTGTTGTTGTTTTTCTTGAAGATGTTTCACATTCAAGAAGCTTCTTCAGCTCTTTGCCTTTTGAAAAAGCACTTTTGGGACAACCATGACCTGGATGACTGAGAATCTCCATAGACATAATTCAGCAAGATTGTATTTTATTGATTTGTCCTGTCTCCTCCTTGAATTCTCTTCACATCCTCCTTCATTTATCACCTTAGATGATATTAGAAAATATCAGCTATGAACGGTCTCCTCCTACTGCTCTGAAGTCAATGTAATTGATCATCCATCTTCAGTGCATGGTTGAGTTGAGTATCAGTTGTTAGAGCTTGGAATCCTGTTTTGTGCGACTCTTATGACTCTTATTGATTGAAGTCTGAGGGGAAAAAATTGCAGACTTCTCTACAGGTTCATCTCTGATTTGGCAGCTCTTCAAACATCTTTAACTGTTTTTGTACCTGCTATAGTTTCAATCCAACCATGATGATACAGATACACACCATGATACTTGTGGATTTTATTTTATTTTTTGATAGTTTTTCTTTACATGCCTCCTTCCCTGTCTTCCCATGACAGTTTTCCCCATTCCTCAAAACAAATAAACAAAAATTATAACACCTTGTACAGATTGTGAATAAATGTAGGGGAGTGAGCATTTCCAAAGTTTACAATTTTGAAAGTCTTTCCTTCCTCCCTCCTTTCCTCCCTCCCTCCGTCTCTCCCTCCTTTCTTTCTTTCTTTCTTTTTTTAATTTTTATTTTAAACACATAAACACATCAACAAAAACAAACACATGACTTAAAACAACATAGGAACATCTTACAGCAGTTCCGTATCGGTTTCTTTACAATTAGTGTTTTCCCTTCTATACATTTCTATCTTGCATTCATGGTCCCCTTATTCGTTATCTATCTTTATGTACAATTCTATATTTATTTATACTTAGGTATTTATAACAAAACATTGTCTACCTATATTGTGCTTTATATTCTTACTATCATTTATTCTCTTACATACAATTATAGGTATACATTCACATAGTTATTCTTTTTCTTTGCCATTCTTATACTTTTGTTATTCCATTTAAAAGGTTATAATATACAGTTTGAGTTGCTTTGTTTACCATCCCTAGCACCTGTTGTAACACCACATTATTTTCCCTTTCTTTTCTTCCTCCCTTCCTTCTCTACTTCCTTTGTCCTCCTCTCCTTCCCCTTCCTTCTTCCCTTACTTCTCCCCTACTCCTACCCTCTCTCTCCACTTCCTGTCCTCTCCTCCTTCTCTTCTTCTCTCCCTTCCACCCTCCTCTCCTTCTCTTCTTGCCCTTCTCCTTTTTCTTTCTTTCTTCTTTCTTTTCTTTCCTTTCTTTCTTTCCTTCCTTCCTTCCCTCCCTCCTTCCCTCCCTCCTTGTTTCCTACTTCTAAGCTATATTATGCCTATTTTTGGTTTTACCTCACAGCTTTCATGGCTTTTTTATTTTTAAACAGTGAGAATTATTTATTTAATTCCTTAATCAGCCATCTCAATGGTGTCATACAAAGATAAAATAACTATTGTAAACAAGAAAAATATACCAACCAGAAGGAAAACTAATACCTCTCCGAATTCTTGGAGACCTAACCCTAACCTAAAGTGGATTTTCAGTGAATGGGATTTTCCCATGTATTTTGCCAGCAGATGTAGATAAAGCAGGCATGAAAAGTATGCACCCTCCTTATCACACCAATGGACTCCAAATCCATTCACAATGTCATTGGTGCAGTAACAATAGAAGCAGCTGGGACACAGAATATTATGTGTAGACCTCTCGAAAAGCTCATAGGTCTCCACCTTTTCTGAAGGGCAACAAATGCAGGTTACTTTCAAGGGAAATGCAATTCCAAAGGACAGGGGTAATTGTGGAGAAGGTCCAAAGAACGGCATGGCTTCAGTGGTAAGCTGTAATGTAAAAAAGATGTGGAGACTCTAGAAAGAGTCCAGAGAAGAGCAACAAAGAGGATTAGGGGACTGGAGGCAAAAACATATGAAGAACGGTTGTAGGAACTGGGTATGTCTAGTTTAATGAAAAGAAGGACTAGGGGAGACATGATAGCAGTGTTCTAATACCTCAGGGATTGCCCCAAAGAAGAGGGAGTCAACTATTCTCCAAAGCACCTGAGGGTAGGACAAGTAGCAATGGGTGGAAACTAATCAAGGAGAGAAGCAACTTAGAACTGAGGAGAAATTTCCTGACAGTTAGAACAATTAATCAGTGGAACAACTTGCCTCCAGAAGTTGTAAACATTGGAAATTTTTAAGATGTTGGATAGCCATTTGTGTGTAGTGGTGTAGGGTTTCCTGCCTAAGCAGGGGTTTGGACTAGAAGACCTCCAAGGTGCCTTCCAACTCTGTTATTGTATTGTATTATTTGTATTGTATCTACCATATCCTATGCTGCATTAGGACCATGATACCATAGTGTTTTGAGACTGAAGGATGCCAATGTATTGTATTGTATTGTATTGTATGTATTGTATTGTATTGTATTGTATGTATTGTATTGTATTGTATGTATTGTATTGTATTGTATTGTATTGTATGTATTGTATTGTATTGTATTGTATTGTATTGTATTGTATTGTATTGTATTGTATTGTATTGTATGTATTGTATTGTATGTATTGTATTGTATTGTATGTATTGTATGTATTGTATTGTATGTATTGTATTGTATGTATGTATTGTATTGTATTGTATTGTATGTATTGTATTGTATTGTATTGTATGTATTGTATTGTATTGTATTGTACTGTATTGTACTGTATGGTACTCTACTCTACTCTACTCTACTCTACTCTTTAAAGCAGGGGTAATTAACCTTGGAAACATCAAGACCTATGGACTTCAACTCCCAGAATTGGCTGACTGGGAATTCTGGAATTAGACTCCATGAGTCTTAAATTGCCAAGGTTGGACACACCTTCCCTTTAGCACGCCAATCCTATCACAATTTTCCAAGCAGGCGGAAAGATTCAAGGAAAGACATTCATGTAGTCATAAACACAAACTGCAGTATCAGTTTTTGTTTGTCCGAAGTGAAGGGTGTTCCAAGGACAAGCCATCACTCTGTTTCTTTATATGCGAATTCTAGGCTGAATATAGTAATAAATGAAATATAAGTAGTAGAATGCAGAAGAGCCGTAATAACCACAATACCACTATTGATTAACCTGCTGGTAAGCTCTGTTTTGAAAAAGGATGAATAATAGAATGGGAGGCATGCATTATGGATGCCGTGGGAACAAGAGGCCGCATCGGAAGCAAATTCTGTGCCACATATCATGTCAGATGAGAACTTTGTAGCTTTGCCCAGGTTTTTTTTTTTTTGTTTGTTTACAGAATTTTCCTTTATGACCTTGGAATCAATCATGCCATGTTTCCCAGTCCATGTGTATTCATTGCATCATTTGTCATCTATCTCATGTCCTAGACGGATCGCCTCCGGCAAGGTAAAATGTTAACATCTGGGAGACAGAACAACAGATCAAATTGGGGAAATACTGGGTTATATCCCAATAAAAATAGAATTTTTATTTATTTATTTTTAAATGCATCGTAGAAAGTCAGCACCCGCCCTCCTGAAAGAATGAAATATTTTGAGGATTATTTAAGAAAAAATAAAGCAGAATATTATATTTCCCAAAGGGAGAAATGGAGAAACATGTTCTTGGAGGCAGAAAGCAGCCCCCATCTTTTCTCAATAGCCTGCAGCAGATGTCAGCACTTTAGGATATAAAGAGCTTATTGAAATAAGACAAGCATCGAGGTAGCTCTATTCATAACCAAATAGCCATCACTCAAGATTCAACATGGGGAAAAAGCCATTAAGCTACAATAGGAATTGCCCAACACCAGTGATGAATTTCAAATTTTTTCCCTACCAGTTCTATGGGCGTGGCTTGGTGGTCATGTGATTGGGTGATCATGGCTTGGTGGTCATATGACCGGGTGGGTGTGGCTTGGTTGTCATGTGACCAGATTGGCACACTGACTCACATACAATGTAAAAACAGCTGGATTTCACACATAATGTCCCTGCAACAAGCAGGAACCTCACAACACAAAATGGCCCCTGCAACAAACAGGAACTTCAAAGACAATCAGGCACAGCTGATTGTCGCACAGCTGATTGTCGGGAACTTTTTTTATTTTTAAAGCATTTTTGCTTTAAAAATAACGTTTGGGTGAACGGTAGCATGTTTTGCTACCAGTTCTGGCGAACCAGGCTGAACTGGTAGCATTTCATCCCTGCCCAACACCCTTTCAGAATACAAACCACTTCATTGCAACACCTTAAGAAACTTCAACCAAACATAGCTCAGACAAACACCTAGGATTTGTACTTTGCCAATAGAGTCAGCTATGACCTCAACATAACCCCTACATGGCCCCATGAGAGTCTGACAACAGCCAATAGGGATACATGTTCTTGCACAGGAACAGGAAGCTCAAGTGGAAAGCCCAAGAGAAGATATAAAACCCCCTTACTCTCAACTCCATGTGGTCAGATCACACAGAATCATCTATTGATTCTGGTGCTTCACCATTAAACCATCTTTCCCATCCCCCTCCATGTTTCCCGTGTCTTTATCCCAGTTTGGAACTGAACCAGATGGATATTTCTTTCCACAGCATGATATAGATATAGGTTCCTGACAATCTCTACAAAATCAGTAGGATATCCTTAAAGGACTCCCCATTTCCCCAACTTGGTAGATTTTACTAAAACAAAACCCTGCACCAGGTCATGCTCAATTCCTTCATCTGCTTATCAGTCTGCTCATGATAGCGATTCTTGTGATCTCGGGACAAAAACACAGCCCAAATACAAAGTGGAAAGAAACCCTGCCCACCAAGGATCACTCTCTCCCTCCCTCCAAGGTGGCACAGTGGTTAAATGCAGCACTGCAGGCTACTTCAGCTGACTGCAGTTTAGCAGTTCGGCTGTTCAAATCCCCACCAGGTTCAAGGTTGACTCAGCCTTCCATCCTTCCGAGGTGGGTAAAATGAGGACCCGGATTGTTGTTGGGGGCAATATGCTGACTCTGTAAACCGCTTAGAGAGGGCTGAAAGCCCTATGAAGCGGTATATAAGTCTAAATATTGCTATTGCTATTGCTCCCTCCCGCCCTCCCTCTCTCTCTCTCTCTCATTAATAAGTGAAAGATGGATATTTGCAAACAAGTCTGTTGATGCTGGCATTTAGGATTCGTCTATAATTTATCAACGTCAGTGTTGATTTATTACAAGGATCATTTCAGGATAACAATAGTCCCGAGGAGTCTGAAAATCAATGTCTGCAAATATTTTTTCTGATAGGGAAGTTGTGATCATGTTTCTGGGACCAGGGCTAACATATCTGGGCTGCAAGAACCCCAGTGACCAACCGAAGCTATCAGAAAATGACTGGTTTCCACATTTTTGCGGACTAAATATAGTGTATCTACTTTGTGGTGTTACCTTTAGATCCGTGATGGCAAACCTATGGAATTCATGCCACCTGTGAGCCCTTTCTACGTGCACATGAGCCATCACCCCAGCTCAGCTCCACCGTACATGTGTGCGCACTTCCCGCCAGACAGCTGGTTTTTGTGTCTCTGTCACTCATTCACGGGAGGGCGGGGCACATGCAGGAGACATGTACGCATTCGGGGTGGAGAGTCGGGTGCGCATGCATTGAGGTAGAGGAGCAATGGGGATGAGGTGCACCCCTCTGCGGCCCATTTTTTGGTCCCAGGAGGCTACAGGGAGGCTTAAAACGGGATGTGGGGGGGGGGTCATACAGGGTGTGTGTGTGTCCACATGCATTGCATTTTGGGTGTGGATGTGCCTATGCATCTTCCTTTGGCACGCAAGACAAAAAGGATAGCCATCACTGCTTTAGATGTTTTGCTTGAGGTGTATGGGGTGTTCAGGAGGGGTAGCACCTCTGGTGTAGGGGCATGTTGTGTCCTTTTAGGGCAGTTCATTTTAGGCAGTTTTTGAGGCAGCTCATCCACCTTTGGTGCCCACCTGTCACTTAGCTCTCACCTATAACTCCTACTAGCTGTATCATACATGGCAGTCCACCCTGGGGAACAGTTTTGACAGGCTGGCCAAGGCAGGGTTGAGAGTAGCCGTTGGGTCATTAACCTTCAGTGAGATAGGGACTTATATCCTATCTCGAGCATGTGAAGTCAGATTCTGGCGGATTGAATGGATGAAACCTACTAGAATAGAACAACAGTCATGAAGGCAGTTTCTGCAAGCGATGTGGTACATTAAGAACATGGAAAGACACAAAAGACGCCCTGGTCAACCACTGCCCTCAGCCCATCTCCAACTGTCTCGACTCTTGTCCTGCTAGCGGAGCAAGATGGAATCTGGGAAGAGAGAGTGAGGCTGACTCTGTGCAACTCTCCCTCATTTTAATCTAATTCACACACAATTCTTGGCATCCCTCAATTAGATGCCAAGGTCCTCTTCAAGCAGGATGGGATGAATATCAGATGTTTGCTTATCCTTCTGAATAATTGGATGGAATTAAACTTTTCTAATACACACTTTTTTTCCAATTGTGTTCCTCTGACCTCCAGATTTTGTGCATACAAAATCAACATATAATAAAGCAATCAAGTGAGAAAACGTATCATAGATTGGATGCAAACTGGCTAACCATTCTACTGTAAAAACATACAGTAGGCATCACAAGGGATTCAATTTTAATAACATCAAATTCTCTCATAAACAATTCCTCCCTCCCTCCCTTCCTTTATGGTAAGATACTATTGATATCAAGCGTGAGAGCTGCACAAACATTTTTTATAGTTGGACAATTCCAAAAGAACATGATTGCTTCTTGGAGACTTAGGAGACTGAAAACAAGGATGAAGAGTAGAAATGAACACACACACACACACACACACACACACACAATCCTTTCATCCTGCCAGTTGCACACTAGTACTGTATATCTGAACCAGGAACAACTTTTTCCCAAATAAATATGTATTATTTTACAGTGATGGTTTTGGCATGTAACTGTCCAAGGAAGACATTCAAGTTATTCTGACAATTGCTAATTGGATGAAGGGCGTTGATTGACAATGGCAAGGAGAGGTAACTTCAAGGAGACACTGGCAGTATATTTGGAAAATGAGGTTGAGTCTACATTAATCACCACTGAATTATGCACCAAGCAGTGAACTGATTTTTCTTTCATTTTCCACCCTAGTACCTAATTGGAGGTAGATTCTTCTTCAGTATAATAAGCAATGAATACCCTATGGACTATTTCATGAGTAAAGAATGGAAGGAAAAAACAAGAGAGAGAAGAAAATGCCACTTTTAACATTTGGAGATTCAGAGATTCTATCATCTATCTATCTATCTATCTATCTATCTATCTATCTATCTATCTATCTATCTATCTATCTATCTATCTATCTACCTACCTACCTACCTACCTACCTACCTACCTACTACCTACCTACCTACCTACCTACTATCTATCTATCTATCTTCTATCTATCTCTATCTATCTCAGGTCGACTCAGCCTTCCACCCTTCCAAGATGGGTAAAATGAGGACCCAAATTGTTGGAGGCAAGAGGCTGACTCTGTAAACTGCTTAGAGAGGCTGTAAAGCACTGTAAAGCGTATATAAGTTTAAGTGCTACTTCTATTGCTGTCTCTCCCTCCCTCCCTCATCTCTCTCTCCTGTCTGTCTGTCTGTCTGTCTGTCTGTCTGTCTGTCTACCTACCTACCTACCTACCTACCTACCTACCTACCTACCTACCTACCTACCTACCTATCTATCTATCTATCTCAGGTCGACTCAGCCTTCCACCCTTCCAAGATGGGTAAAATGAGGACCCAAATTGTTGGAGGCAAGAGGCTGACTCTGTAAACCGCTTAGAGAGGCTGTAAAGCACTGTAAAGCGTTATATAAGTTTAAGTGCTACTCTATTGCTGTCTCCCCTCCCTCCTCATCTCTCTCTCTCATGTCTGTCTGTCTGTCTGTCTGTCTGTCTGTCTGTCTGTCTGTCTATCTATCTATCTATCTATCTATCTATCATCTATATCTATCTATCTATCATCTATCTATCTATCTATCTATCTATCTATCTATCTATCTATCTATCTATCTATCTTCTATATCTATCTATCTATCTATCTATCTATCTATCTATCTACTATCTATCTATCTCTATCTATCTATCTATCTATCTATCTATCTATCTATCTATCTATCTATCTATCTATATCTATATCTATCCATCCATCTATTTCTGATCCCGAGAACACACCTACCATTTACCTCACTAAATTAATTTGGAAAGCAATTGCAAATTATAAAGGGAGAATAGGAGTGGGTGTCCTTCTCCCTAAAAATTGTGGGTCCATTGGTAAGAATTCACAGATAGCAGGTTATCTTTAGATGTTACTGCAGAAAAGAAAAAAAGACTTGCAATAAATTTTAACTCCGGCATTTTCTGAGTTTCACCGAGATCATGACAGTATCTTGATAGCTTCTTTCTTGAAAAACAAAACAAAAACTGCAGCAGTTGAAGATTTACACTGTTTCTGACACTCAATATTTTTTTATACATCATATTGAAAAGTTCACACAGGAAGTCCATTTTAACATCTGTGTGGGTGTTTTCTACTGTAACAGCGCTACTGTTATGCCACATCATTTTTTTTAACGATTGTGACCTTTTAACTGCGATCTTCTTTCACCTTTCCACTTGGTTGAAAAGTGATCTAAAACATTCTCTATTTTCCATTATATTCTTATTTTAGTCTGGTCAGAATTGGTTTTGATTGAAAAAGCTCATTTTGATCCCTGAGTATAATCACGGTTGATTATATTCAGGATCTTCCCACTTTCTCTCTCTTCTCCTAGTTTATTATCTTGTCTCTCTTTATTAAAATAATTTTTAATTGCCAAGTATTAAATTACGTTTAGTTTTCTAGTTATTGTATATTTTTTTATGGGTCCCCCCACTTAGCTAAACCTTCATGCTTTTTACAGTCCCATTATATTTGTTTCTGGGCGATGTTCTATTCTTCTTTGACATTTGACCAATCTTTTCACATTCTTCTAATTTTCTCTTAATGTCTAGTTAAATTCTGGGACAGCTTCGTGTGTGTGTGTGTGTGTGTGGTGTGT
>NC_045551.1:58990021-59212786 GCF_009769535.1 Thamnophis elegans | reverse complement strand
TCTGTATCTCGAATAGAATAGAATAGAATAGAATATGGAATGGAATAGAAATATGAATAGAGTAGAATAGAATAGGATAGGATAGAATAGAATAAGAATTTAGAGTAGAATAGAATATGGAATGGAATAGAATATGGAATGGAATGGAATAAATAGAATAGAATGGAATAGAAATAATGAATAGAATAGAGTAGAATAGAGTAGAGTGGAGTGGAGTGGAGTGGAGGTGGAACGGAACAAAACAGAACAGAACAAATAGAATAGAATAGAATAGAATGGAATGTTATAGAAATAATGAATAGAATAGAGTGGAGTGGAGTGGAGTGGAGTGGTGTGGAGTGGAGTGGAGTGGAGTGGAGTGGAGTGGAGTGGAGTGGAGTGGAGTAGAGTAGAGTAGAGTAGAGTAGAGTAGAGTAGAGTAGAGCAGAGCAGAGCAGAGCAGAGCAGAGTAGGAGTATGTAAGGGAAATGGAATGAAATAGAAATAATGAATAGAATAGAATATGGAATGGAATAGAATAGAAATAATGAATAGAGTAGAGTAGAGTAGAGTAGAATAGAATAGATAGAATATGTAAGGGAATAGAATGGATAGAAATAATGAATAGAATAGAATAGATTAGAATGGAATGGAATGGAATGGAATGGATAGAATAGAGTAGAGTGGTGTGGAGTGGAGAAGAATAGAATAGAATAGAATATGGAATGAATAGAATGGAAATAATGAATAGAGTAGAGTAGAGTAGAGTAGAGTAGAGTAGAATAGAATAGAATAGAATAGAATGTGGAAGGAATGGAATAGAAATAATGAATGGAATGGAGTAGAATGGAATGGAATAGAAATAATAAATAGTCCAGAATAGAATAGAATAGAATAGAAGAATAGAATAGAACATAAGAGAACAGAACAGAACAGAATAGAATAGAAGAACTGAGTTGGAACGGAGCTTGGAGGTCTTCTAGTCCAACCCCCCTGCTTAGGCAAGAACACTACACCACTTCAGACAAATGGTTATCCAATCTCTTCTTAAACAATCTTCTTACTGCCCATCTAGGTCCCATAAGTCTCTTTCTGCAATTGCTCAGTGATATCTCTTAGATGATGCAATGGTGGACAAACTGCTATTTTTTCCGTCTTCTACATACATCTCACATGCAGGAGAAAGTTCAAAGCTTTGAAAGAAAGAAGCTCACATGCTTGAGTAGGGTAATTTGGGGTGAGATTCCTTTGGCTCTCCTTTATGGCATCGAACCCCAATTGTTTGAAGGTTCACTCTTCTCTCTGAAACACATTCGCTCCGCCATGCTCCATAGAAACACAATTCCATCCAAGCCATTTAGTGGAAGGACCAGTCATTGATTAGGAAAAACAATCATGGTTGAATGTTGAATCGTTTTCAATGATGAAAAGAACGGTGTCTTTGTACTCGATTACAGGAGGAAACAAAACTAGAATTTTGTCCTGTCTCATTATTGTCTGTGTCAGTAGCAAAGTGCTAAAATGTTTGAAGATAAGGCTTAAGCGAAAAAGAATGCAAATAAATAAAATACAACTTTTTAAGAAGAAAAAAATAACTATGTTTACAAAGTGACAGTGTGCTGTGATGGAGTTAAAATATCTAGTGCTATGAAAACCATCAATTTCTTAAGAAAATTTGGTCATTTGCTTGATTCTTTTAAATAGCCAATTGATCAGTAACTGAATTTCTTCCTTTTCACATACACAGATTGGCTACTAAAACAGATTTCCCCCCCTTGTAAATCATAAAGCAGTATACTGATAGGAAAGGGCATTGAATCCTCATTTTTGTTCTCTTCCTTTAATGTCTGTGAGTTGTGATCAACAGAAGGCTGAGGTATCTATTGACCTTGTTGCTTGACAAAATTTTCGTTCTTGTTTGGCGGAAAAATCCTGCTTAGAAGTCAATAAAATCATTACGGATCATGTCATGGTTGCTTTATGACTACGACAGCAGGCCCCAGCTCGTCCAATATTTAGAGATGCCATCTGCAGAGAAGAAATAAATATTAAGCTGGAGTTCCAAAAGTGAAGATGAAATGCTAATAGTTTGTGCTACTGTATGTACTTCTGAGGAGGTTTAAATTGACCATTCATAATTCATGAACTTGGTAAAGTTGATAAAAATGTTAGCAAAATGCATAAGCAGTAGTCAAATTTATCATATCCAGAATTTCCGCATGGATATTAAATCATGACAAACTTATTTAAACCTCCCTCCCTCTTCCTTCCCTTCCCTTCCCTTCTTCCTTTCCTTTCCCTTCTTTCCTTCTCACTGTTGATACACAAAGCTAGAGAATACACAATGGAAAATAGAGCTTCATCAACTGTTTTCCTATCAAACTAGACAAGAACTGGAATTTTAAATAAGAGAGATGAAGAAACCCTGACAAATTCAAACTAAAAGAACAACACAAGTATTCCAACAAAAGACAAAATCACACAGTAGTGTTCAACAACTGGGGAGTTCAGTGACTAACCCATCATTTCATAAAAACACTTTCTTGGTCTAGGCACACAATATTGGCTTTATTTAATAAGACCTTTGAGAAGTTGTAGAGCATGGGTGTCAAGCACGATTTCATTGACGACCGCATCAAGGTTGTGTTTGACCTGGGGGCCAACTTGGTATGGCCGGGATGGGTGTGGCCAGATGATGTCACTCGTGTCAGGGGCACTCCTCCCAGGCTATGGTTTCACTGTCAGAGGGAGGCTGTTGTGGCCAAAAACAGAGCCCGGGTGGGATGTGCTTGACATTCCCAAGTTCTGTTTTTGCTGTGGAGGCACCACGGGCCAGTCCTTCACTGTTTCCAGGGTGGCCCTGTGGACCAGAGCTAAGCACCTCTTGGGTTGAATCTGGCCCCTGGCCTTGAGTTTGACACCTCTGTTGTAGAGTAAATCATTGCTATAATTGCAGGGCTGGGAAAGTCTCAGCTATCCACCAATCCCGCCAAGCCTGCTATCAGCTGCATGCAAAGTACACCATGAGGGATACCTGTGTCCATTCGTTGGTCTGTGGATCATACGACTCCATTGTATTTAGGTACGTCTGGCCATCGTAGCCACCCACCGCATATAACTTATCACCAAGGATGCAAACACCAACAGCATCACGAGGCATGCTCAATGGGGCTACCATCGTCCAGGTATCAGTTTTGGGGTCATACCTATGCAACAAAAGAAAAAAAGTATACCAGATGAGAACATATTTAGGAATCAAGATGACTTTTAACATGGTACATCTTTCTGTCCTAGAGGTCCAATAGTTTCCTTGGGGACATATTTCCAAAATCAGCCATAGAAGGTAAATGGTTGCCCAAATTGGGCATGTCTACTTTAATGAAAAGAAGGACTAGGGATAGAGATGATAGTGCAGTGCTCCAATATCCAATATAATTTATGGTAAAGGCAAAGGTTCCCCTCGCACATATATGCTAGTCATTCCTGACTCTAGGGGCCGGTGTTCATTTCCGTTTCAAAGCCAAAGAGCCAGCGCTGTCCAAAGACGTCTCCGTGGTCAAGTGGTTGGCATGACTAAATGCCAAAGCTGCACAGAACACTGTTACCTTCCCACCAAAGTGGTTCCTATTTTTCTACTTGCATTTGTACATGCATATCGAACTGCTAGTTTGGCAGAAGCTGGGACAAGTAACGGGAGCTCACTCCGTTATATGGCACTAGGTATTCGAACTGCTGACCTTTTGATTGACAAGCTCAGTATCTTAGCCACCGCATCCCTAATTTTATGGCACTACTCCAAAAAAAAAGTGGTGTTATTAGCCATCAAACCTCAAAATACTGTACACTTTTCTCAAATGATTTCCACAATTTGGCCAATATTGTATCTCTTAAGAGAGTATTGAACAGTCCAAAACTGTCAATATATTTCAATTTAAATGCATATTATTCTTACACTTCGCAGCAATTATTTCACTCTGGCTGAGGTTAAAATGCTTCAGGCAATGGAAAGCTGAAAAGCTTTTCTTCCTACCTTCAGCTCAGCACTAGCAAATTGATTTCTTTTTGTATGTAAAAACTTTATGGTATCTCCTGTTTCACCTTGGGGCACATCACGTTATTATGAAGATTAAGCATGCAGCCATTTTTTTTAGGAGATGAAATAAAGCTATAAAATGAAGGCAGATTTTCCGTCTGCATGCTCATTTCTTTCTAGGTCTGTCTGGGGTAGTTTTAAGTATTCTATTACTCCCCGGCTACTCCTTTAGAAAACAAAAAGAAAGAAAAACAAAATACAATTTCTATTCATTATGGCTGTATTTTGTTTTCGGTGCGGTGATGGGCATTCATCCAGAATTCTTTGAGTGAAAAAAAAAAAGAATTCTGCAGCAATACTATACTGAAGTTTATTGTTCTAAAGCCTATAAATAAAGCTTATGCTTGCTAGGTAAGCCTGTAAATAAACACCTTTATCCACAAAAATCCATCAGGCACAGGACTACAGTTGTATTGAATCCATGATCTTTCCCCAGGTTTGAAGATAATAGGAATTATGTAGAATCATGGATAGCTGATTGAGGTTGTATCTATTAGTACTTGGCAGGGTGGTAACTTCAAGGATTTATTGGAAAGTCAGAAAAAAGGTTGTTGTAGAAGGGAAAAAAAATAATAAAAAAGAAAAATATCCCAGATGAAGACAAGGGGACTACTTTGTTGTCCATGCCCAAGTACCTTCCTGTATGCATGTAATGTATGTATGTATGTATGTATGTATGTATGTATGTATGTATGTATGTATGTATATAAAAATGTGTTGGTGTGGGTGTGTTCCAGCATAACTCAATTTTAACCAAACTTGGTACACAGATGATTTCTCTCTGGAGAAAAATGCTGTGGGGTAAATCTGTTCTGTTAAGATACATCCTGTTGTGCCATACTGGCTTCTACTGTACAGTGCAGTAGAGTTGCCATGGGAACGGCTTCACAGTACTCCACAAGGGGGCTCCCTCTGGAAAGGGGGAAAATCCAACATTAGAAATTACATTTGGTCCCGACATTTTCCCACTATAAATAATACCTGGGCAATGCTGGGTTGTTAGCTAGTTTGGAATATAAGACAACAAAGACAGAGAAAGAAGTGAGTCAAGGAGAGGGAAGGAAAGAAGCCCAGCTTATATCATTTAATCTTGAACGCCCAAAATGAATTGAAAACTATATTTCTATATCTCCAAACCCTTTGCTTTTTTTATGGTGATAAGACAATTTCAAATCAATGGCTTTCTTTGCCTTTAGACCCAATGAAAGAAAACTCATAGAAGATGGATACCTCTCAACATAATCCAAGAGTCTGGAGCAATGGTTAGAGGCAGGGGCATCATGGCCTCCGACGGCGTAAAGAAAACCATCACAGGTGGCCACTCCAACTCCTCCTCTTCTTTTGCACATTGGAGCACACATGTTCCACTTATTGGTGTGAGGATCATAATACTCCATAGAACTCAAGCAGGAACTTCCGTCTCGGCCACGACTGAGTATAACCTAAATAAACAACATAGCATTGTTAAGCATGAAAAAAAAACCAACCTCTTAGTCTCTCCTACATTACCCTGATTGTGTCAGATATGCATTCTGGAAATGTCCGTGTCTAGTGTACAGACACTCTTGAATTATTTTGGACATTGAAGCACTTAATCTGCTGACAGATCACTCCATAAAAAGTATCTAGGTCTCAGTTTTATACCCAATGTATTTAGCTCCTCATTGTGCATGTGAGTATACACAAACCTATATACATCTGTTGGGCCCAGCAGGAGCATTGGAGCTGCCAACCAGACTCCGACAGCAAGGGGCCTTAAGAGTCGGCTTTGGAGGATGTGGAGGACCCTGGACAAGTGGTCGACTCGAGCAGGGCGCAGAGAGTCAGGTTGGCTATCAGAGGCGCCTGAGTCTGGACCAGGCGGAGGAGGAAACGGGAGTGTGATCCGGACGTCAGCAGTTGGGGAGGAGCAAGGACTGTTCTAGATGCCCGCACGGAGAGCTAATAGGCATAAGGAACAATTACGCAGTTACAGGAGGTATTGCACTCAGCTGTGGCAATTAGGCTCCTCTCCAGACTATAAAAGGAATGCTTGTGCACACACCCCTTTTGCAGAAGTCAACATATTAACTATGTTGGAGAATAGTCTTGTGAGCTTGGCAAGCTGGATTGCTGCCAAGGCTTATCTGTGCTGGATTGTTGCCAAGGCTTGTCTGTGCCGGTTTGCTGCCAAGGCCTGTCTGTCTATTAATAAATTCCGTAAAGTATCTTTGGCTTGGAGTACTTTGGTGTGGAACGAGGGGGGTCAGAACCATATCTATTTAAATTATATCTCATATGCAATCAATTCATATTGTAAATGATGAGGCAAGTTTAGCATAGGTCTTAAAATTGTTGAACTTTTTTTTCATTCTCCCTCAATTTTATTTCAAAGCGGAATTTCTTTCACGGCATCAAATACTCTATTGCAGTTCTCCTAGATAATATTTGAATGTTTGTGATTATCTTAGTTATAAGGAGTTTGTGAATGTTCCGAACGTGCAAATATTCTTCCACATGGAGAGGATCCACTTCAGCCAATTCTAAAGGAAGCTATCTTGAGATACACTCTCTCATCATCTCATCCTCTTTTTACGACCCCATAATCCCTTGCAGGGTGGAGTCTGGGCAACTGAATGGAACTGAGTGTTTACTGGCCAGATGCCTTGTCTGTCGCCAATGCAGAGTTTTTCCCCCCCCAGCAGATATATTCTCAGTGTGCCCAGAGAGAGAAATATCTACCTCTATCTAGGATCAAACCCACAGCCAAATGTTTCCTGGGTTATCTCCAACTGTGTTGGAAATGTGGAAGAAGGGATGGCACATTCTACCATATTTGGTGGTCTTGTATTGAAGCCACGAAATACTGGAGAAGGATTCAAAATTGGCTAAAAGAGGTTACCGGGCAAGTGTGGAATGGAAACCCAAGACTTTTTTTATTAAGCATAAAACCAGAAAACATGAGTAAATCTATATGGCATTTGAGCCTACATATAGTTGTGGCCACAAGACTAACCTATGCGCAATTTTGGAAATCTACTACCATACAATCGGAAGATGCCATAATTAAAAAGATTTATGAATGTGCAGAAATGGACAGAATGACGGGTTTGCTGAGGGACAAAGGAGAAAGGGAACATTATCTTAGCTGGAGATGCCTTTTATGTCGCCAATGCGGAAGTTTTTTTCCCCAGCAGATATATTCTCAGTGTGCCAGAGAGAGAGAGAAATATCTACCTCTACCTAGGATCGAACCCACAGCCTCTTCATTGTGAGGTAAGAACTCCCATCTCTAGGCCCCTGCACCACTTTTGAGATACCTCTCTAATTGAGTTTTTTTTTTTTCCAAACAAGATCAGGTTACAGTCCATGAAGATTGAAGGATGATGGTAAGATATTTACAGGAGCGAATTGCAGCCACGCCATCTATTAACTTACAAAAAGTACCACAGGTTCAGATACAATGCATGGTTAAGGTTGCAGGTCTGTAATTGACTTAATCCTCCTTGACAAAATTGATTTCTTTAAGGGGAAAAAAATACCCTTGATTTAGTCTCTGGTAGATTCTCGGCTGATGTTTTGATAAGATCAAGGTCTGAAAGTATTTACAAAAGGTGAAGGAACTTGCCCAGGATTTACACTGACAGAAGGACAGGAGCAGAATTTCCCCTGCGCTATTATAGCAGCCTTGGAAACTGACTTTTTTTTCTTTTCCCTAGTCGTACTATAACATATTCACTAATCATCACAGATGGGTATTTACAGTAATCTGGCTAATCTTGATGTTCTACCAACAATAGTTAATGAACGGAGGCAAAGGACATTCCCGTCCAAGATGAAATCAGCCTGATGCAAAAGCTGTAACGTAATCAGCACAGATTGTCTTTGGGAGCTGTCCATGGTACCAAAGCGGCCACAAAGATTAACCCATCGCTTTTTATTTCTAAGCCTAGCAGAGAAATATTTGGAAATTTAGGCGGGAGCGGGATGAATCAAAAAGGTCACAAAATATTATCCAGTCATGACAAATAAAAAAAATAGAATATTTGTAAGGGTTCCGACGGATGCCCTAATTAAATCATGAGCTTCAAGCCAAGCTTCAAAAGAAATCCCATTATTTATTAGGAGCAACATGTCAGCATGTACCCAAGGGAAGCCAGCTCTGACCCCACGTAATTTACGACCCAATTATGACCCTGTTTCTCCTCCCCCCACCCAGGGTGTGTTGTAAAT
The DNA here is from genome assembly GCF_009769535.1 of Thamnophis elegans. NCBI lineage: Eukaryota > Metazoa > Chordata > Lepidosauria > Squamata > Natricidae > Thamnophis > Thamnophis elegans. The sequence continues at coordinate 59,204,502 of NC_045551.1, read as the reverse complement.
CACATTCTCCAACAGAGCACTTTTGCGGGCTGTAGAGATCACGCCCCTCCGGCTGTTGCAGGTAACCTGAGATACAGCCTTGAGAAAGGTATGCATGGGATGTGCTCCTGGTTGTGGCTGCTGTGGTGCTCCATCAGTTCCTCCCTACCCCCTTCTTGCCTATGGCAACTAGAGAGAAGGCCAGGGATTCTTTGCAAGTTGACAATATCCCCATGCTACAGAGCAATTAACTTTATATTTAAATTTTTGATAGTTTAATTTAATTAATTGGCTCTATCTTTTATTGCAGTCACAGATCAGAGTTAAAGTTTTAAAGATTAAAATAAAATTAAGACAAATAAAGCAAAGCATAATACTATATTACAGTTCGTGGTAGGGTCATCGATGGATGACTAGGATTTTTCAAACAGTCTTAACAAAATTTTGCTGTATTTGAAGAAATTATATCATACTGATCTGACAGCAACAGCAGCATATAAAAGAGATCAGAATTTTCTGGATATTTTATCAGGCAAGGAGTCATATCATGAGTTTGTGAACCCTGATAGAAGGAACAATAGCTGGGGTTTCATTGGCCCCTTGTCTACAGAGATAAAAAATCTCACTCATTTTATAGATTGACTCTCTAGAACTGCTATAAGAAATTTTATTACTTGTTTTATGTTGGTGTTTATATAGGAAATATTATGGCAAATAAATCAATCTGATACACCCCAAGTGGAGAAAAAAATCTAAATAATATCTATGGTACTTCTTACTGTACAAGATATGTCAGTGGAAGAAAGTGGAATACTTTAATTTGCAATGCATTTATTTATATCAGTTAATTTATTATACATTGTAACTTCTCAGTCTCTTAGAATGATAAAACAATTGATATATTTCAACTATCCAGGAACATCATGTTCACCTCTTCAGAGTTAGACCTAATGCAAGAATAACCACACCATAAATATTGTCTCACCAAAAGCGAGTTAATGAAAAAAGCATCTGTTTTAGATAATATAACTATTGAAGCATGGCATTCTATATGCAGCTAACAAATTATATTATGTTTGCTAGCCACAAATTATGCAAACAGGCATTTCAATGTACTCATAGAAATAGATATATAAGCTGATTTATGTAGGGTTTGTCTAAGCGATAGATGAATATCACCCAGAACCTTAAGATAAGAAAACAATAGTAAAATGGAGTTATATGTGATTATTGATGTGATTCAGTTCTTTCTAGGCATATATGTAATTTGTCAGGATAATGACAATTAGCAAGAGATGTAAATCATTACTGTAAATGATGACTATATTTGTCTTCACAACAATGGGCTCTTGCAAATCTGCATTTAGAAATAACTAAATTCTGTATCTAAAAAAGCTTTACTTCATAAACAGAGGCAGTTCAGTCTAATGGTTAAGACACCAGGCTAGAAACTGGGTGACTGTGAGTTCTAGTCCCACCTTAGCATGAAATCCAGCTGGGTGATCAAAGGTGGTATTCAGCAGGTTCTGACCAGTTCTGGAGAACCGGTAGTGGAAATTTTGAGTAGTTTGGAGAAGTGGTAGATACCACCTCTGGCTGGCCTCGCCCCCATCTAGTCTCTGCCTCTCAAGTCCCAGCTGATCGGGAGGAAATGGGGATTTTTCAATAACCTTCCCCTGCCACACCCACCAAGCCATGCCACACCCACCAAGCCATGCCACACCCACCAAGCCATTCCCACACTCACCAAGCCACACCCACACAGTCGGTAGTAAAATGTTTTGAATCTCACCACTGTGGGTGATCTTGGGCCAGACACACTCTCTCTTAGCCCAACTCACCTCACAAGGTTGTTATTGTGACAAAAACAAGAGGATGAAAGGATTACTAGATATGTTCACAATCTTGGATTGTTTATAAAGTAATAATAATAAAAGCAGGATATAAATAAAGCAGCAAATAAATAACTAATCAGAGGGAAAGAGGAATACCAGTGTGATGTGTAAAATGATCATTGAGTGTAGAGGATCAAAAGATTGATCCTTTTTCCTTCAGTTCTGGAACTGTCTCTTTGCAGGAAGAACCAAAACAACTGGAGATAGATCCAATGAAGTTTTTTTTTATTGGTCTATAGCAGGGATCAGCAATCTTTTGGACCCCAGGGACCACTAAATTCATAATTTTAAATCCCATGAATCACTAATATGATTTGTCTAATGACCGGCTGGGTGGGCAGGGCAAGGTGGCCATGTGACTGGGTGGGTGTGGTGAAGTCAATGTCACTCACATTGAAGGCTACCTTGCCAGCCTCTGCTTGTCACTCCTCACCTGCCCGCCCAGGCTCCTTAGGGCCCCAAGAGGAAGCAGTTGCTGCAATTAAGCAGCTACCATGAGAAGAGTTGGCAAAACAGCTGGCTCAGTTCAAATTAGATCTGACCGAGATGGAGGCTCAACAGAAACACTTCACTGAGAACTACAAGGATAGTCTTTCCAAGCAGAGGGAAGACCTGTGGGAGTGTAAGGCCAGGTACCGGTGCCTGGAGGCTCAATGGGCTGAGATAGTCAGCCAGTTCCAGGCCATGATGCAGTCCCACTGGAACAAGACCCTCCAGCTCTTCGCCACCAGTGTTGCTTCCCTCCAGCCTTCATCCAAAGCCCCACACCAGGAGGCTGAAGCAGAGCCCAAATTGGAATTTCTGCCCCCCTCCGACCTGCACAAAAAGCTCCCAAAGTGGGAGACTCTTTGCAGCAACACAAACATTAATTGCACATATCCGAGTCAAGGACCGTAGTTTGAGGACCCCTGATTTCATGCAATATAAAAAATGCAAATAATTTTCCGGTGGACCACCAAAACTTTCTCATGGACCACTAGTAGTCCACGGACCACTAGTTGGTGACCGCTGGTCTATAGTATACAAACTACAGTGGTTATATGATTCCTGCCCAAAAATAACAATAAATCCTAGGGAAAAAAATCTCCAAGAAACCAAGGTTACAAGTTTTATGCCTACGGTTTGTTTTTGTTACATCCAAAGAGGAAGAAAACATTTTCAATCACTGTATGACCTCCAAATCTGAATGGCTTTGACGAAACATTGAGGGTGACCTCAAAAGGCCCTTCCCCATACATTCCGTATGAATCTTGCTAAAACCCGGTTTTATAAACAATAGTATTTATTTTGTTCATATATTTCCTCCCTTCACACCATCCAGTTCACAGGCTAAAGAAGGACAAAGCTCTATTTTCCCCTTTGCTGAATCTATTCCAAGGTTGCATATATGTGATTTTACTGCAGTCCTGCTTTCACAGTAGTGCCCAAAATTATGAAAAACCTTTTGGGAAAAGTGTATTTTTGTGGTTTGATGACTAATAACACCAATTTGTTTGGGAGTAGTACCATAAAATTATATATCAATGGAAAGATACTTTAATCAAGAATTTAATGCAGTAATGTGCATGAAGGATTTGCTCTCAGAATAGCAGTTATAAAGAAGAAAAATGAAACACAGGGGAAAAAAAGATACACAAAAATGGTATCTGACAAATGTCCTCCTCTCAGCTTCAATACATGACATCAGTAACTGAATCCTACTGTGATCTGATTGGCTCATTGCCAAAACAAGATGACACCTGATTGGCTCGCTAGACACTCAGGCTCATTGGCTACAATCAAATGAAGGAAAGCTACCTGATATCAACCTAAGCAAGTTGTGCTTCCTTTTTCTGGTTATTTGGCTATAAATTTTCATAGCATATAGATAATTGAACAAACTTTGTTGCACTGCACAACACTCACACCATTCTTAGGGGCAACCTGCAGTTTCGGTTAGCTTACAGCTAATCCAGAAGGAACTGGCAAAGGAGGTTAAATTCCAAGCCCCCCAGAGACTTTGCAAACGTCTCTGAGGTCACTGGATCTCCTCCAACCTTTCACTGTCTCTCCGGGACAGCTTGGGTCCAAAACAAACCGTCCAATTTCCTTCGGAATGGGGGAATTTCAGGAATAGCCTGAAACTCTGTCTTCTCACTGCTAAGCCCCGCCTTCTTCCGTTGCACGGCATTCTTGATTAAATTATCTTTTGATGTATAATTTTATGGTACTACTCAAAAAAAGTGGTGTTATTAGCCATCAAACCTCAAAAATACACTTTTCTCAAAAGGTTTTCACAATTTTGGCCACTACTGTATAAACGATCTCCAAGCAGGGAATAAAATTTTAGTTACAATAAATGAAGCATCAGCAAATGAAATCTCTACTATGCAAAGATTCCTTCAGCAAAATTCTGATTTTATTGCACAACTTATTGTTGTAATAACCGTGCAGTGAGCATACCAAAAGATAAACTACTCAATGGATTATTTTCTTCCCTCACTCTGATAGGCCTACTTAATGGCAGCATTATTGTCCCTCTTGTTTCACAAGACATAATTAAATAACTCAGGACATTGTGCTGCACAAGGCTTGGGATTTTATTATATCCTCACCATATTGATCATTAGGGGGAAAATAGTGTCCACTATGTTCATTCAGGAATTATTAATCAACAGTTTTCTTCAGAAACTCTGAGCATGTATTTTTCTGGAAACTGCACCAGCCTTTGAATTAATTTTCATCAAATGTTTCTTTCTTTTTCATCAGTCCATTGAAATAGCAGAACAGATCAATAATGTGGCGACATGCCCCTAATGGGGTTTATCCTTGCTTTTCAAAGAATCAGAGTTGGACAAGCTAATGGCTTTAGCCTCTTTAATATCTATCTAATTTAATAGAACTAAGAAAGAATTTTCCAACAGTTAGAACAATTAATCAGTGGAACAACTTGCCTCCAGAAGTTGTGAATGCTCCAACACTGGAAGTTTTTAAGAAGAGATTGGATAATCATTTGTCTGAAGTGGGGTAGGTTATCCTGCCTAAGCAGGGGGTTGGACTAGAAGTCCTCTAAAGTCCCTTCCAGATCTGTTATTCTATTCTGTTCTGTTCTACTCTGCTCTGCTCTGCTCTACTCTACTCTAGCAGGGGGTTGACTAGAAGACCTCCACCGTCCCTTCCAACTATGTTTTCTATTCTAATATTTGTTAAATTTAAGTACAATTCTCTGTAGTGTTCTGAATATATTCAGTCTTTAATTAATTACTTCAGGGGGGGAGGGGAGGATGAACCAAACTTGGAATGCCGAAACTGGCACATTTGGGGAGAAAAAATGGAACATGGCTCATTCATCCATCTCATTTTATACACAATTAATCACAGTGACATCTTGACAAGATGAAAGGACACAACAGACCTAGGCATGTTGACTTTAATCTTATTGGAACACACTGTGACTTATTTCCTGAAACCTTGAATGACGACAACTTAGCTAACAAAATATGTTATGCTGATGGCTAAAGGGAATATTAATATATAAAAGTTTAAAGGTATTTCTCATTATGTAAAACCAACAATCCGCCCCCCAGAAACCAGTGTTTAAAACAAACAAAAAACAGATTTCCAATTATTCTATTAGTTGTTGTTGTTGCTATGTAAGAAGCTCTATGTGCAATGATTTGCAAGTTTTACTTCTACACAGAATGTTCTTAGACCTTCCTTGTTTTCTTCCTTCCCTCCCCCCTTCCTTTCCTCCCTCCCTCTTTCTTTCCTTCCTTCCTTCCTTCCTTCCTTCCTTCTTTCTTTCTTTCTTTCTTTCTTCTGTGTCACTAAATATATACACACCAATGTCTGTGCTCATGTACTGATCATCAATAAAGCTTTTTGGGAGCTTTACAATTATGAGAATAGGTGTCGAAAGATCAGACTCACATACTGAATTATGAATGAAGTCCAGATGACTCAGTAGGAAATAAATGTCAACTCCAGTTTCAGCACGTTATGTATTTAAACCTCACATTTAAAGAAAAAGGCAAAAGTCTTCAGGAAGCTAAATTCATCCAGGAACAATGAATGATGGCCAGGAGTGTTTCTAAATCTACCCGATAGCTGGTTTTCTTAAATTCAGCACAGCTAAAAAATCTACTCTATTTCTGCATATGATTTTTGACCACAGGGTAACCAAATGTGGCTGCATTTGAAAAAAAAAAAAAAAAAAACTGAAATGGGAGTTCAAACAATAAAATTAAATAAAAAAATAAAAAATAATAAAGTAAAGTAAAATAAGATCATGATAATAAAATAAAAAAAAATTCTTGTTTTCAGATGCAAAGACTCCAGAAAGGAAAAAAAAATGGAACCACTTCAAATGCTTGTATTTGTATTGAAATTTATTGTTTGAGAAAATGAAAGCAAGATTTGATTTTACACCTACAATTACTATAACGGGATCAGATAGAAGAGAATACTCGTAGCTCAGGGCAAACCACTAGTATACAAGCCACACAGAGGGCAAGCCATTAGTATATCAAAAGAAAACCCTCAGTTATTTTTGTTAGGTATAATTACTGATTGTACAGGTATAGAGACTAACCTGATTTTGCATTTAATAACTGCAGCAAGACTGCTGGTGGCGTAATACTGGAAGAAGGAAGATTTGCCTACTATTCAAGAATGGACATTAAAAGTAACAAACTTAGCAGAGATGGCTAAAATATCAGCATATCTCAAGAACCATTCCAATGAGAGATATAAACTGGAGTGGAGAAGATGGATTGACTATACTCAAAATAAATATGGGACTAAGAAATTCCACATAGTTTATGACTGAGGCAACAAGGAATGACATAATCTGTTTAGAGTTAGCCTAGCAAAGAGGAGTTAAAGCTCAAATGATAGAGGATATTAACTTTTTACTTTTAAGTTTATTTTAGAATATTTTTGTTAAAGATTTATACCCTGTTTTGGTTCTGGGAAGTCGGGGGAGGGAAGGTTGGGAGGGGTGAGGTTTGGGTGGGGAGGGGAGGGGAGGGGGATGGAAGTAAACATTTGTAAAAGTTTTTTTTTTTCAAAATTTTCAATTAAAAAAAGAAAGAAAGCAGACCTTACTCCTTCCCAGGGAAACATCTGCAAGAAAACACACCAAGATCAGAGAGCACCAAGGAGCACTGGAACATTTCCATCACATCTCCTTTAGGATTTGGATGGAAATGATATCAAGATGAAGAGGCCATCATGTACAGGTGGCTAGCAACAACTTGTAAGACCATTATGTGGAGCTATGCCAACAGGACCAATCCTTCAGAGCTTAGAGGAAGAGACTTCGTTTTAGACCACTGTGCCTTGAAATGCACCCAAAATGCAACCACAAAACCACAATGTGTGTGTGTGTGTGTGTGCTCGTGCGCCTGTGTGCACATGTGTCTGTGTGTGTGTGTGTTTGTGTATGGCAGTAATAATTTTGAGTATGGATCATAAGTAACTGTTTTTGAATCTGAAACTGGGGCAGATGTTAAGCAAGAACCACATATATCCTGTTTTCCCCAAAATAAGACCCAACCAAAAAATAAGACCTAGCATGATTTTTCAGGATGTTTGTAATATAAGCCCAAAATAAGCACCAGTTAAGATTGTCAACTAGAAGGATGCATTCAGTACTGTATTTCCCTGAAAACAATATCTAAATGGAAAGTAAGCCCTAATACATCTTTTGGAACAAAAATTAATATAAGACTTATTTTTGGGGAAACATGGTGTTTGTGTCTGTGTGTGTTTGTGTGTGCGTGTGTGTGTGTAAGAGAGAGATGGAAAGAAAGAAAGAAAAATAAAGAAAGAGAGAGAGAGAGAGAAGGAACGAAAGAGAGAAAGAAAAAAAAGAGAGAGAGAATAGACTACATCTCAGTGAAGTACAGAAGATGTATCTTGTCATTTTGCTAAATAGATGCACGGCTATCGAATCATGGAAAAGTAGGAATATATAATATATGAAAAGTCAAAATAAAGTTTCTTTTGATGTAAACTAGACTGCTAACGATTTTCATGAATGCCACCAAATTAGGCAAAAATATCTAACATATACAAAAATACTAAAACTGAGTTTATTGCTGAGATTATTTATGAGTTTCTGACAATAAATGTATGCATGTATGCAGACATAAACAAGAATGTTTAAGCAGTATAAAAATTAACAGCTTGATTCTAGCATACATCACAATAAATCTGTCCTCCATGTGCTAAAGGCTGATTTTTATAGCTTACATTTTCTGTATAAATGAGGGTCAAACCTAGGTTACATTAAATATGTAGCATGCAGCTGAACCTTGAAGGAGATACTGTAGTTGTAAGAGAAAAGATGTATAATAATAATAATACATGAAATATTAAGTAATCCTGAAAAAAATACAAATAGAAATGGCAATCCCATTGGTTGGAAATATTGGGAAGATTTTGATTAGTACAAAAGAGAGTGAAAATATTCAGGAATTAAGCTGGACAGCCAAAGATCTGAATAATTCAGAAGGGAGCAGTGAGTTCTTGACCAAAGAATAAATCCCCATGGACCATGTTGGACCATCTTCAGAATCAACGTTGGGAGAAAGCTTGAGAACGGAACTCATCTTCATTGGCACAGCTTGGTCTTTGTGTTATCAGTTAGCATAGCACAAAGAAAAATAAATAGCTTCAGTCCCTTCCTCTAAATCAGTTGTCTAGGTGAGTGACCTTTGCTTGAATAAATCAAATTGCATTGTAATTTTAACTTGATAAGGCTGCCAGATTGAGAACATGGATAAAGAATTGGACAGCTCATCCGAAATTTAGCAGTTCACTGGTTGGTCAGCAATTGGGACAGGTGTTCTGAGATTATGGGTTATGGATACTGTAAGTCCTCTATTTGGAATAAGTTTTAAAGTTTAATTATAACTATTTACAGATCCGTTATGTAAAGGGAGGGGGATATATTAGAGTTTTGATGTATCTTTCAGCATTCAGCCATTTTTTTAAAAAAAATGTTTAATGTTGGGTGTATTTGGTATTTGGGGTTGGATTTTTTTATGTACACATGGCTTTCCTCTTTTTTGTTCTTAGTGTTGGATGTTTGTTAATCTTTTTTCCCCCTTTTTCTGTGTTTTATTTGCTGATAAAAAAGTAAACATGTTTGAAAAGATGGAAAAAGTTTTAAATTGCAGCCACTAAATCTTTCCTTCTCTTGGCTAAAGAGCCAAGGTGGCGCAGTGGTTAAATGCAGCACTGCAGGCTACTGCTAGATCAGCAGTTCAGCGGTTCAAATCTCACCGGCTCAGGGTTGACTCAGCCTTCCATCCTTCCGAGGTGGGTAAAATGAGGACCCAGATTGTTGGGGGCAATATGCTGACTCTCTGTAAACCGCTTAGAGAGGGCTGAAAGCCCTATGAAGCGGTATATAAGTCTACTGCTATTGCTATTGCTCTGTATTTATCTGTGTAATCTCTCTTCCCCTCCCATATCTATTTAACTATCATCTGTCTGTCTGTCTGTCTGTCTGTCTGCCTGCCTGCCTGCCTACCTACCTATATACCTACCTACCTACCTACCTACTTATCTTCTTCTTCTTCTTCTTCTTCATCATCATCATCATCATCATCATCATCATCATCATCTATTTATCATCTATCTATGATGTATCTATCTATCTATCTATCTATCTATCTATCTATCTATCTATCTATCTATCTACCTACCTACCTACCTACCTACCTACCTATTGATTGAGCTATCGTCTGTCTGTCTGTCTGTCTGTCTATCTATCTATCTGTCTGTCTGTCTGTCTGTCTGTCTGTCATCTGTCATCTGTCATCTGTCATCTGTCATCTGTCATCTGTCATCTGTCATCTGTCATCTGTTATCTGTTATTTATCTATCTAGCATATTTAAGAAACTAAACTAAGATGTAACATTTTCACTCTTGTTTTTATTCAGAAATAAATCTAACATTTCTGCACAATTGTAGAATTACTACCCATGTTAGGCTCCTGTTCAGATGTCCTTCACATTTATTAAATAAATAATAAATAAATAAACGTTCAAACGACGAAGGAAGTTCTCTCTCTCTCTCCATGTCATGTAACTCACGTACCCATACACTTCTTCAAACACACACACACACGCACACACACACACACACACACTTATATCTACACACTTCATCCACAAAGCTACTTCTCCAGATTCCGTACCATCTGTCAAGGGCTAATGAGTTTCTGCATAATAGTGGCACTTTGCAACGTAGTTATCTTTGGAAACATCATAAAGAGATTTCTTTTTTCAAAAGTGACAAAAAAGGTTGGTTTCACGATCCTAAAATATCTGTAATAGAATATTAGTCTGCTATGCTGGAATCATGTTCCCAGAACTGTCATATAACAGCTCAGTTTGTGGTATTACATTCCATGCAACAGTTGGCGTTCACAGTAGCCTTGGTATTTAAAGAGTGTTAAAGTCTGTTTCCAGTGAAAAAACTTCTACCAATGAGAGCCAAATGGTTGTTCCCAAGAGTCAACTGAAAACTGTGGAAGATATAAGGGTCTGTTGTGTGATTTCTCAAGACGATGTACAATGTGGAACTATGTCGCTCTACAACTTCCCGTGTGCACATAATATTAATTCTTCCAAAGAAAAGGAACAAAACTGACATTTTATAACGTTCTTCATTAAAGCCACATGGTTATCACCATGGTTATTGCAAGTTTGCTAGCAAACAGATGTTATGTTACAGAGCCATAATTCTCCGTGATCAGTTGGAGAGGAATGAAGGTAAAGGTAAAGGTTCCCCTCACACATATGTGCTAGTCATTCCTCACTCTAAGGGGCGGTGCTCATCTCTGTTTCAAAGCTGAAGAGTCAGCGCTGTCCGAAGATGTCTCTGTGGTCATGTGGCTGGCATGACTCAGTGCCAAAGGCGCACAAAATGCTGTTACCTTCCCACCTAAGGTGGTTCCTATTTTTCTACTTGCATTTTTACATGCTTTCGAACTGCTAGGTTGGCAGAAGTTGGGACAAGTAATGGGAGCTCACTCCATTATGTAGCGCTAGGGATTCGAATCGCCAAAATGCCGACCTTTCTGATCAACAAGCTCAGTGTCTCAGCCACTGAGCCGCTGCATCCCTTCTGATGTTATGTTACAGGCGCATAATTCTCTGTGATCAGTTGCACAGGAATATCTGTCCTCAAATGTCTGTTAAGAAAATAGGCCAATGAACAGCAATGCTAAATTCAGGTTTGTTTTTAGTGGCTTAGTTCTTAGTTTTAGTGCTAGATTCTAAGCCATGCTTCACAAGGCACATACAATGGTGACAAGAACATAGAACAAAGCACATATTGGCATAATGAATATTCAGAATTTTTAAACTGGATAAATTAGTAGATGAGTTTAAACAAATTAATTTATATTAAAAAGTACCATAAAAATATGCCTTACTGTACTCAAAAAGTGAACTATGGGGATGAACTGATGCTTACTAATTTAGAAACAATTTCCCTCTAACATAAATTTGACTTCAGAGGAAGTTTGCTTAAAATGTTTGCTTTTATTTCCAATTCTTCTAAATTCTGCTTGCAGCCTTTAATTGGTTTGGCAATTAAAAATACAAAGTGGTTACTTCAATTGTTCATAGTTTGTAGGCCCTCCTCATTTTCTATTTTTATTATATTTCATTGGAAGGACAGAATAAATAGGTATATTATCTATGAGCCATGGTGGCACAATGGTTATAGTGCAATATTAGAGTCTGACTCTGCCCACAGTTTGGAGTTTGATTCTGACTGGCTGAAGATTGACTCAGCCTTCCATAGCAATATTAGATTTATATACTGCTTTACAGTGCTTTACAGCCTTCTCTGTAAAAGCAGCTTACAGAGTGAGCATATTGCCCCCAACAATCTGAGTCCTAATTTTACCGTCCTCGGAAGGATGGAAGGCTGAGTCAACCTTGAGCCTGGTGGGATTTGAACTGCCAAATTGCAGGCAGCAGAAGTAGCCTGCAGTTCTTCACTCTAACCAATGCGCCACCGAGACTCATCCTTCTGAAATTGGTAAAATGAAGACCCAGATTGTCGGGGGCAACATGCTGATGCTTGTAAATTGCTTACAGAGGGCTCCAAAGAACTATCAAGCAGTATATAAATCTAAACGCTATTGTTATTGCTATTGCTACATTATAGAATATAAAAGCACTAATAATTGGGCATTACTAGCCAAATGTTTTAAATCAACTCTTCAACTTTTATATGCAGCTCCCCATGCCTGACTTTGATCTTAAATTGGTAGCAATAATAGAAATGAAGGAGAAGAATTTTAAAGAGAAACATGTCTGAAAATTGTAAGGAGAAATTATGAGGGGAAAAACCCGTAATAGCCCATTACTTGCCTTTCTTGTTGATGTTTACTGTGTTTTCCCAAAAATTAGACATGGTCTTATTTTCTTTTGACCCCCAAAATAAGCACTTGGCCTTATTTTCAGGGAGGTCTTATTATTTTTGAGGTGCAGGAGGCGGCGAGTGTAGTCACCTCCTGGCTGCTTCTTGTGCGTCTCTGGGCCTGAGGCAGCCATGACCATGACAAATGGGGCACGGTGGCTAGATTTATGGGAGCAGCTGTTAAGTAGGGGCATGTGGGGTTCATGGTGCATGTTCCCCCTCCCTTCCCCAGCCCTTTGGCCTTGCCTCTTCACCTCGTGTTGTTTGCGAAGCAAGCAACCAGAGGAAATGGTGAGGACTGGCTGCACATGTGTTTAAATATTTTTGAGGAGGGCTTATTTTAGCATATGCACTCAAAAGCCCAATTGGGTTTATTATCCGGGGAGGTCTTATTTTAGGGAAAACAGGGATAAACTGCTTGGGAGGAAAAGCTACATGGGACATGTAGAACTTTCTTGCAGAAAGCCACTCTTGCATGTTGATGCCCAAATCTCTATGTCTCTCCCAGTTGCTATTCTCAATTCCCCCTACTCACTTGCCATTTAAAGCTGCCACCCCAACGGTGCTTCTGGCAATGGACATATTGGCCACAAAGGTCCACTGTTGACTTTGTGGATCCCACCTCTCGACTGTATTCAAATAGCTCCAGCCATCATGACCTCCTACTGCATAAATGGGCCCTTCAAGAACAGTAACTCCTAAAAAGAAGAGGCAGAGAAAGAACGTGAGAACAGAACCAGCAACGGAAGGAAAGATTTCTAAAGGCTCAATGAGAGGCCCTCGGTGCTCTCTGAGCTTGACTGGTTTCTTGCAGATGTTTCATTACCAGGAGTGGGATTCAGCCAGTTTGGACCAGTTTGGGCGAACCGGATGCTAATTTTACATCTGGTTTGCCGAACCGGTAGCTGTCCCTGCCCACCCCACTCCTCCCCTCTTAGGAGTCTCCACGAGGCCTGTTTTTGATGCCAGGTAAATGCAGGGCCCACGCAGAGGGTCTGGGAGGGTGAATAATGGGCCTCCTGGAAGTCCCAAAAACGGGCCCATTTCTGGTCTCTGGAGGGCCTCTGGAGCCTGTGGGAGGCTGTTTTCATCCTCCCAGAGGCTCAAGGAAAGCCTCCGGATCCCAGGAGGGTGAAAAATAGGCCTCCCAGAAGTTCCAGAAGGCCATACGAGAGCTTGTTTCTGGCCTATGGAGGGCCTCTGGAGTCCAGGGGAGGCTGTTTTCGCCCTTCTGGAGACTCGAGGAAAACCTCCAGAGTCTGGGGAGGGTGAAAACAGACCCTGACGTGGTGTAGGAGGCTAAGTAAAGCCATGCCCACCATGGCCACGTCCACTCAGCAACCAGACAGAGAACCAGTTGCTAAATTTTTTGAATCCCACCCCTGTATTATTACCCAAATGAGGTAACATCATGAAGGCTAATGAGAAATGCAAAATATATCATGGGCCAATGTAGGGAGGCATGAAGTACTGGCTAGGTCATACTAACATGGAGATCCTAATGAAGAGGCATCTTAATTCCACAGACTCCTTAGGTAGCTTAGAATGTTAGGCTAGGGATGGGGAATCGTTCTCTTTGGTGGGGGTGATTTTTTTTAAATTAATGCAATTGTTCATTTTCCTTCAGGGAGCTATGGAAACATGGCAGTGATGTACCCTGATGGGTGAAAGGAATATAGGGGGTTTTACTCCACTAATCACAATTGACTTTAGGAGATGCTGTTCATCCTTGATTCCAGACCACTGAGACACAGCTGTCTGAACACATTTCTGTGGTCATGTGCTCAGCATGACATCACGTCGCAGCAAAAGGCGTACAGCAAAACATAGAACACTGTGATCTTCCCATCAAAATGGTACCTATTATTTTCTAATTGCATTTACATGCTTCCTAATTGCTAAGTGGGCGGGAGTTGAGGCAGATGACAGGAGCTCACTCTATCACATGGTAGTAGGATTTGAACCACCAGAGTACAGACCTTCTCCAGCATCAGTGGTGGGTTGCAGGCGTCATGCCCCGGTATGGGTGTACCGGAGCCTGCCCGGAGCACCAGGTATCTTTCTGGTACGGTGTGCTGGAGGGCCCACCTGCACGCCCAAGCTCCTTACCTGTCTTTTAAGGCTTCTGCGCTTCCGTGCACGTGGATGGTGCATAAAGCGCCTGTGTGATGCTCTGCAGAGCACCTGGAGCATCGCAGAGGCTCACGGAGGCGCTAAGATGCATGCCCGCACTGCCCGCGTGTGTGCACGTCCATGTGGACACCACCAGGCCTGTTCCAACTGTATCGGTTGGAACGGGATCCGGAACCCACCACTGTCCAGCATCTTTTAAACCACTGACCTGCCCTGCCTTTAACATAATAGGAGACAGGGTAAATACTCTGAATGAGGATAGGATTCATTTCACTTTTATTTACACTTTGTTGCTTCTCCCTTTTTTTTAAAAAAAAAAACATGAGTTGGTTTGCAGAAGTTTGGTATACCCAACATGTGCAATTTTCACTATTTTTTTTTAAAAAAGAAAAGTGATTCTGAAAATACCAATTTGAACTTAATTTTGGCTCAGCAATCTGGAGATGCTGCCAAGGTCACAAATCAGGGCTGGCAAAACTACGCAGTCCTGCTGGTGAAAAGATTGCCCACAGAGATTCATGAAAAATATCTCAGGTGGGGTTTTTTTTTTTGGGGGGGGATATTTTTGTATACTCTAGATACCTTGTTTGCTACTTATTTTTATTAATGGTTTGCTTTGTTTTTAAAATTTGATAGAGACCCCAGGGAAGGCTTAATGTGCATGAAGCAGATCTCCTTATTCCCAAGACTGAGATAGTTGACCCTACATTTTGCAGCTTGAGTTAAATATATTTTCTCATTCTTCCTGAAGTTCTACAGGATGGTTCCACCACAAAACCGCGCTTGACTAACCGTGCCCGACTAAACCGCGTAGCTGATGTCATCAACAGGGCGACAACAGCGCGGAGACAGAAGCACGCTGTAAACCTAAATTTAACCCCTAAACCTAAACCTAACCCCTCTAAACCTAATCCTAAACCTAACCCTAAACCTAACCCTTAACCTAACCCTAAACCTAAACCTAACCCTAACCCTAACCCTTAACCTAACCCTAAACCTAACCCTAACCCTAACCCTAACCCTAACCCTTAACCTAACCCTAAACCTAACCCTTAACCTAACCCTAAACCTAACCCTAACCCTTAACCCAACCCTAAAGCTAACCCTAAAGCTAACCCTAAACCTAACCCTTACCTTAAGTTGAATCGGCTTGCTTTCAAAGCGCTATTTAAAGTGCCCTTCTTTCTTCGCGCGGGCTGTTGTCGCCCTGTTGATGACGTCAGCGACGTGGTTTAATCGGGCGCGGCTTAGTCGAGTGCAGTTTTGACGGGTCACGCTCCAGGATGCCTATAATAGCTTTATCCAAGAGCAGAACAGCTCCAATATTCCTTATATGCCAAGGCTCTATACTAGGGAATGAATCTTGCTGATCTTTTCCTTCTAAGGATTTGAAATTTTTGAAAGAAGGCCTTCCAACAACCCAGAGTTTTAAAGAAGGAAGAAGTTAAATGTTAAATCTTCCCTTCCTGAAATTTTGCCATCAAGCCAGCAATGGGGCAAGAAGGATGGGTGGAAGGGAAGGGAGTGATAAAGTTGTGTAGTCACAACTGGAGCACAAAGCTGGACCGTTTTCTTCTGCTGGGCATTTCCAACATCTGGATATGAACATAGAAAATGCATTCAACTCTCTTGGCTCCTAACATTGGGATGGTTTATCCTGCTTTTCCAAGCCACCAAACTCAAGCTCAATGGAATAGCTGTAAAGCTGGATGGCATCTCCCATGCAGCTCCTCTGCCACTGTAGACCACCTGCCCACGAAATGACAGCTTTTCATCCTTCGCTATTGCTCACACGGGGACCATGAGATCTGTAGACAAAATGAATCCTGAAACTATATGGCTTATTTTCAGACTTCAGATCCCTTAATCATCTTAAGGAATTGTAAGCTGTTAATGGAACACATCGTTTTAAGCGGCTCTTATATCTCATCGAGATAACTGAAAATGGATACTTCTCAGGCAGAACAGAACGGATAAAAGAGATAACTACTCCAAACGTACCTAAAGCTAAAATATTTTCCCTCCAGTGACTATTTAACTTCCTTCTTTTAAGCTCCATTTAATTCAAGCAACATTCTTTCTCTCTCCTCCCCTCTCTTTCTTTTTCATCCCTCTCTTTCTTTCATGCATCCCTATATCTAGCCATCTTCTGTCTTCTATCCTCTATCCATCTATAAAGGTAAAGGTTTCCCTTGCACATATGTGCTAGTTGTACCCGATTCTAGGGGGCGGTGCTCATCTCCATTTCAAAGCCAAAGAGCCAGCACTGTCCGAAGATGTCTCCATGGTCATGTAGCCAACATGACCTAGATTCCAAAGGCGCACAGAACGCAGTTACCTTCCCATCAAAGGTGGTTCCTGTTTTTCTACTTGCATTTTTACGTGCTTTCGAACTGCTAGGTTGGCAGAAGCTGGGGCAAGTAACGGGAGCTCACCCCATTATGCGACACTAGGGATTCGAACCGCTGAACTGCCAACCTGTCAGCCTCTGCTTTGTTGCTGCTTCGGCTGACATTGAAACGGGGAGGGGGGGGGCATGGTATTTGGGAGGGGAATACTAATTGTGCTGGAGGAAGAATCTGGAGTTTCTTCTGTCTGTCTTACTGCGCATGTGGAGGAGGTTTCCCGCCAAGGCCAACGGCACCGACATTCCATCTGGGTGATGCCTTTCGAAGTTATCTCACACCTGACACTTGGGAGAATTATGATTGGACTGTAACTGGGATGCCAAGGGGTGGGGAATGGGTTATTCTATATATCATTTGCTTTCGCGCCTAAATAATCAGTCTTCGCTTTGCTACGCTTCTAATCATTTATAATTAGTAAAAGTACACTTGATTTCTATCAATGGAGTCTCGTGGTTTTCTTTCCTAATTATTCAATGGAGGAGTGCTGACACAACTTTTCAATTGACAAGCTCAGCATCTAAGCCCCTGAGCCACCACGTCCCTCCATCTATACTTCCTTCTTTAACCACGAGGCACAGAGCTTTCTCTGGTTGGCTTTCTGACAATAGAGCAGACATTCTACTAGGTGTGAAGAAGTCTTTGGATAATACAAGACTAGACTTCAACTTCCAACCACAACTGGGACCGGAATTTCAGTTGCTAAATTAAAATATTTCCGTTTTTGGCATATCCCTGTACGTTTCAGATACCTAAAGCAGAGTTATGAAGAAACTCATTGCATGACTGGGTCCGGTTTTTACAATCATTTTTTTTTTTTACCATGGGCGTTAAGTGATTCAACATGGTTCAACCCATTGACTTTGCTAATCGGAAGCTGCAAATCAGGATCACGTGACCACAGGATGCTGCAACTATTGTGAAAGCCAGCTGGTTGCTAAGATTCAAATTGTGACCATGCGAACATACGATGTGATATGATGCATTGTAAGTTCAAGGATAAGTTAAAAGTCTTTTTTTTTCCAGCGCTGTCGTAACTGTTGTTAAACAATTGGTCATAAATGGAGAACAGCACTTAGACGGCTTCCATGATAAGATGGTGTCAGAATTAATTGAACTGTCTTGTGTCCAGGAAGAAAAAAAAAATATTGTTTGTTTCCAACTTAATTCTTCCAATGTATGCACATAGATCCAATACTGGGCCCAATAAACAAACAGTGGGAATCTATTTGATGCTAAGAGCCAAGGTGGCGCAGTGGTTAAAAGCAGCACTGCAGGCTACTGCTAGATCAGCAGGTCAGCGGTTCAAATCTCACCGGCTCAGGGTTGACTCAGCCTTCCATCCTTCCGAGGTGGGTAAAATGAGGACCCAGATTGTTGGGGGCAATATGCTGACTCTCTGTAAACCGCTTAGAGAGGCCTGAAAGGCCTATGAAGCGGTATATAAGTCTACTGCTATTTACAGTCTGGATGTGCAGAGAATATAATATAAACACCACAAAGGCCCTTTTGTTGAAAGGAAATAATAAACAGGGGGATTGTGTTTATTTCTTTAGCCGAGGAGTCTCATTATAGGAGAATCTCCAAAATCTTACTTTCCATCAGTTCTTTTGTACCCATATTTTTAAAGGGTTGCATTTGTATTACTAGCATGTATAAAGGAATATTTGATTTTTGGTGTCCTGTTTAACTTAAAAGAAATGAATCTCAGGTAAAAATGTAAATGTCTTTTGCTGGTCAATAGAAATGCATTAGAACCACTGGTAGATTATTTATCTTCTCTCTGTCTCTCTATGCCCCTCTGTTTTTCTCTCTGTCTGTCTCTCTGCCTCTGCCTCTCTCTGTCTCTTTCTAACTCTCTGTCTCTGTCTACCCCTACTCTCTCTGTCTCTCTCTCTCTCTCACTCACACACATACACACACACATACACATGAAAAGTTCATTAATTGTACCTGAATGTATCTGAGAATTGGCAAAAGCAGTATTTTTTTTTAATAAATATGGGACCATCGGGGCACTGAAAATAAATTGAAAAAGTACCGCTGTTACCTAGAAAGTAATAAAACTGTGGAAGGTGTACATAAAAATCATAAACTCTTTCAAATATACTATCCATTTTTTTACACATCCTTGGAGCTGATCAATTGGACATTTAGCTTTACTGCTCTGTTTTTATATAAGATATAAAATCTAGAAATTGAAGGGGGTATTTAGGAACGTGTGCCTATAATCTCTGACAAAGTGTTCCAGGGGGCCCGGCAAGGGATGTCTCCTCCTGCAAATCTCTGCTTTTGAATGGAGAGATACCAAGGGCGATCTTTTGAATGCCACACTTTGGTGGTTATTATCTCTTTGATATAAAAATTTCACATGGTTAGAGCTAAAAGAGAGAGAAGGTGTTATATATGTTTAGTCAACAGAATCCAAAACTACTTCTGAAAATATTGCAGTGGCACGCTATTTAAATATTACTGTTTAACTGTTAACTGTAAACTAAACTATTTAGTTTATTCAGAGATCAATGTCAATTTAAATGCAACCTTTTAAAGTCATTTAATTGAGGGGTGCTTGGTGCTCTCTGAGCTTGTTTTCTTGCAGACATTTCATTACTTAAACTAAGAGCAACTAAAACATGTCAAGAGTGGTTGCAGGATTTGAGTTTTACTAGTCTAGAGAAAAGAAGGACTGGGGAGGGGGGACATGATAGCATATTCCACTATTTGAGAGGCTGCCACAAAGAGAAGGCGGTCAATTTATTTTCCAAAGCACCAGAGGACAGGACAAGAAACAATGGATTAAATCTTGTTGTGGCCCAGCAGGAGCCGTTGGAGCTGCCACCAGACTCCGACAGCGAGGGGCCCTATGAGTCGGCTCTGGAAGATGTGGAGGACCCTGGACAAGGTTCCAACTCCAAGCAGGGCACAGAGAGGCTGGTTGGCCACCAGGAGGCTCCTGATCCTTGGACCAGTGGGGAGGAGACAAGGGAGAGTGATCCAGAAGCCAGTAGTGAGTTGTTCCTGGATGCCCGGCACCAAAGAGCTAATAGGCGTCAGGAACAGTTGCGGAAGTACAGGAGGTAATTGCACTCAGCTGGTGGTCATTAGGCTCCTCTCCAGACTATAAAAAGACTGCTTGTGCACACGCCCCTCTTGCAGAAGTCAAGGCAGGAACTAATGTGAGCTTGAAATTGTGAGCTTGGCAGGCTGGATTGCTGCCACGACTTATCTGTGTTGGATTGCTGCCACGGCTTATCTCTGCTGGTTTGCTGCCAAGGACCTGTCTGTCTGTTAATTAAATGCCATAACTTATCTTTGGCTCGGAGTGTGTGTTGGTGTGGGACAAGGAGGGTCACAACAGAAACTAATCAAGGGGAGAAGCCTCCTGAAATTAAGAACAAACTTCCTAACAGTGGGGACAATTAACCAGTTGAACAGCTTGCCTTCAGAAGTTGTGGGTGCTTCATCACTGGAGGTGTTAAGAAGAGACTGGACAGTCACTTGTCTGAAATGGCATAGGGTCTCCTGCTTGAGCAGAGCAGTGGGTGGACTAGAAAGCCTTCAATGTCTCTTCCAACTCTATTCTGATAGATTGAATCTAGATATGATCATCTAGGTGGCATCACTACTACTGATTAAGTTATTTAGTTTGGGTGATGAAATGTCCCCAAAACAACCAAACTGAAAGAGCACCAAGGACCCCTCACTTCAACCCTGAGCTACAGATATTCTCTTTTATTGGTTATTTAATTACTACCTTCCTAAATAGAAAGCTTCTTAATAGATTCCAGAAGGCCACGAGTGAAACAAGCAAGGCAGAAATAATCTCAAGACGTTGTGATGTAAGCATACAGCTTCATGTCTAAGAAGACATTGCTTCAGATATCCTGGATTCAGAATCCAGATCCAGAAACAATTTGGAACACATCTTGTCTGGACTATAATAACCCTGCATTCTGCAATAATTAAAATTTCTAATTCAGGTGTATTACAATTATGCTATCTAGCATTGTGGCTAGATCTGCATTCTCTAACAATAGATATAATTGGCACCTGTATTATGAAAAGACCCTCCTGGACACAATTAAAAGGAGGAAATCAAGTTCAACACTGAACATCCAATCACTAAGATTTTGTGTTTATAAGTGTCTAGTTTCACTTATCAATAGGACTAGACTTGATCTTCCCATTCCCCCTTCCCAAAATGATTCTATTTATAAATAGTTATTGAAAACCTGCACAACTTTTCTAGGAATTGCATATAAGGACAGATAGAGCTTAATTTTATAGATGTTAGTGACACCAAACTCCAACACTCAAATTGCCTACTATAATTGTTGCGGGTTGATATTTGAATGTCATGAGGATGGAACCATAAAACAAGCAAGCATCCAAGCATCCAGAAAGCACTGAAACCACCACTATTGTATGTGCATGAATTGAGAAGAGGGGGAAAAGAGAGATGATGTAAGAATAGTTTCTACAGTGCACTCAAGCCAGATCTTTGCATTAAATAAGAGACTGCAAATTAATTCAAAGTAAAAAAAGAAAGAACTTGAGAATCTGTCTATGGAGATGCTCAATCATTGAGGTCATCGTTGTCCCAAAGGTGCTTTTCCAAAAAGGCAAGTGGGCTTTTTTGTTTTCCTTTTCGTTGAAAATGTTTCGCTTCTCATCCAAGAAGCTTTTTCAGTTCAGTTCTTGCATAGGAAGTGAAACAGTTTCAAGGGGGATAAAACAAGGAAGTCCACTAGGCTTTTGGGTTAAGGCTAATGTCTGCTGAAAATAAGGATTTGATGAAAACCATGCACTCTGTCCCACGGCAAAAGGCATCAAATACATTGCAAGAATTTAAACCTTGACTGCAACATCAATAGCACTTGTGTTGGACACATGGCAGGTCCTGAAATGCTTTCATAAGGGCTTCTTTCTGTATTTTTGTGTGGTAGAAAAATACAAACCTTTGTGTCTTTCTATCTATGCTTCCAGGCTAGCATTGGCCAGAGAATTCTGACAGGCAGATGTGATGAAACCAATTGTATCCAAGTTCTGTCTCTATTCCAGAAGTCCTTACCAAGATTCTAATGGTTTGGCTTCAAAGCAATAAAACAAAAATCAGATCTACCATGTGACTATAAATTTCTTCAACAGAATGTAAGCTTTTCAGTGCAGAAAAATGTCCATCAAGTCCATTAGGGAGTTGACGTTTGCTTCTTTATGGTTCAGTTTGTACCATAAAATAATTCCTTTCATTCCAGCCTTAAAATTTAACATGACGTAAATCTCAACGATGTGACCAAATCAAGTTCTAACTCCTAAAAGAACAAATTGGGCTTGCACATATCAGGATATACTATATAGAGAGCTAAAAGTAAAGGTTTCCCTTGCACATGTGTGCTAGTTGTTCCCAAATCTAAAGGGTAGTATTCATCTCTGTTTCAAAGCCAAAGAGCCAGTGCTGTCCGAAGACATTTCTGTGGTCATGTGGCCAGCATGATTAAATGCCAAAGGTACACAGCACACCTTCCCACCAACGGTGGGTCCTATTTTTCTACTTGCATTTTTACATGCTTTCAAACTGCTAGGTTGGCAGAAGCTGGGACAAGTCATGGGAGCTCACTCCATTATGCAGTGCTAGGGATTCGAACCACTGAACTGCTGGCCTTTCTGATCAACAAGCTCAGCATCTTAGCCACTGAGCCACTGCATCCCACAAGGATGTATATGAACAGTCAAAATTCTGGTGAAGGCAAATTTGGAATTCTAAAACATGAACTTTTAGTAGCACTTCCAACAAATTCACAAGCTTTATTCTTTCCCCATATACAAATAAAAGGCTGCACTTCTTCCTTCATCATTTTAATTAATTCAGAATTTTGAATCCTCCACTATGGAAAGTCATGTTTCGATCAATGTAAGCAGAGGGATTGACGTTAACAAGAAAACCTATTAAGCATTTAACAGTTTACCTAATTTGCAGAAACGTGTGTGGAAATGTTCCATTATACAAGATTAACAATAACATTGTTTTTGATTTGGGTGTGTGATTTCAACAAAGAAAAAAAAAATAGAAAAATGGCCAGTTTAGGATCTTGCCTTAATAATTCCATTAGCAAAGTAGCATTTGTTCGTTCATTTATTCATTCATTCATTCATTCATCCATCCATCCATCCATCCATCCATCCATCCATCCATCCATCCATCCATCTATTCATTCATTCTAGGTATAAATCCCTAACTCACAATTAAATATTAAAGGAAAAAGTAAAGGTTCCCCTTGCACATATGCGCTAGTCATTCCTGACTCTAGAGGGCGGTGCTTATCTCCATTTCAAAGCTGAAGAGCCAGCACTGTCTGAAGACGATTCTGTGGTCATATGGCCGGCATGACTAAATGCCGAAGGTGCACGGAACGCTGTTACCTTCCCACCAAAGGTGGTCCCTATTTTTCTACTTGCATTTTTACATGCTTTTGAATTGCTAGGTTGGCAGAAGCTGAGACAAGTAATGGGAGCTCACTCCGTAATGTGGTGCCAGGGATTCAAACCGCCAAACTGCTGACCTTTCTGATTGACAAGCTCAGTGTCTTAGCAACTGAGCCACTACATCCCTTAAATTAAATATTAACTACTAATAAATATATTTTGCAAGTCATCCAGGGTCTCCTGGAGTAACAGGAGCAGCAATAATGTATGTCTATTTCAGTAAATG
Source organism: Thamnophis elegans (assembly GCF_009769535.1). Classification (NCBI taxonomy): domain Eukaryota; kingdom Metazoa; phylum Chordata; class Lepidosauria; order Squamata; family Natricidae; genus Thamnophis; species Thamnophis elegans. Next base: position 59,180,952 of record NC_045551.1, on the reverse strand, counting down.
TCTTTGGTAACACTACAGTTCTGTAAATATCAGATGAAAACTAGGTTCTGTTAGGTTAAGTGGGGCTCAAATTCATACAAGTGAAGTTGGATTGAATCCTCACTTAAGATACAACACTTACTCAATGCAACACTTATATAGCACCCTTCGCTCTGCAATAACAGGTGACAAATACCATCAGACAACCTTTGAACTATCCTCCTATTAGAAGATATCCCTGTCTCCTTAGTGAAAATAAAAAACCCCTTAGAATATGTCTTCTTGAAGTCTAGATTTTACAAGAAGTGAAATCCTTAATGGACAGACTATTGAGTCATTCATACCAATGTTATTTGGAATTCTTCCTAAAATATAAGCATCTTGAAATCACCAATACAAGAACTAAATTCTGTTCCCAAGCAATAAGGCTACCTTATCTCAGATCCAGCATACAGACTAGGTTCTTTACTAAATTGATAAATTTTATTGCATTTTAAAATTGCATTACCATATTTTTCAGTGTATAAGATGCACCCCCCCCCCAAAAAAAAGTGGATGGAAATGTCTGTGCATCTTATACAGTGAATGTTGCTGAAGCCCTGCCCACCTGCCGGCCACCACCCTTCATCCCTCTGCCACCCACCAATTTGCCTCCTTGCAGCAAACAGCCTGGTCAGCTTCAGCACAGCCTGATTTAGCATGAGCAGCTGATTGGTGGTTGGATCTGCCTCCCAGAATACCACCTATCAGCTGTTCCAGGTTGCAGGGATTACTACCATCCGTCGCTGACCATTGCTGCTGCTGCCTATTGCCGTCTCTGTGTGCCCCATTTTTGGCCCCTGCATGTCACATTTATGGCCTCCACATGTCACATTTTCAGACTCCATGCACCCCATTTTTCGGCCTGTTCCAGGTGGCAGGGATCCTCGTTGTCGCCGCCTATCCCTACCACCTGGAATGGGCTGAAAATAGGACGTCTGGAGGCCAAAAATGAGACATATGGAGGTGGCGATGGGTGGCACTGATAGTGCCAATGGGTGGCAGTAATCCTTGCAGCCTGGAACAGCTGATCGGCAGTATTTCGGGAGGCAGAGCCAACCACCAATCAGCTGCTCATGTTAAATCAGTCTGTGCTGAAGCTTAACAGACTGTTTATTGTTTGCTGCAAGGAGGCAAATTGCTGGGAGACAGAGGCAGATTTTTTTCTTGTTTTCCTCCCCAAAAAGCTAAGCGCATCTTATAGTTCAGAGCATCTTATAGTCCGAAAAAAACAGTATGTTGTTTAAACTTTTCTGATTGACCTTAAATAATAAATATTTGTTGGTATGTTTCTGTATTCATTCTAATCTCCAGTCTAAAGACTCCCTTAACAAATAGTTTTAAATTATTGTCATGAAAAGTTGGAAAATATTTTTCTGTCTCTAGATATAAAACAGTGGAAACCTTCTCTTTATTCTTTTTTTAAAGTACCTATATCATATTTATTCGTCTGGGGCTACACACCCAAATTCAAAACCCAATTTTCTCTATCATATATATTCTTATGTTCTAGCTGGTACAAAACAATTGGTCTCATGAAATAACTAAAATACACATTTTAGTGAGGTTCTCTTATTTTTTCTTGGTTAAAGTTCACAATCTGTAATAGTTGAGTCAGCGTAATGAACAAGGATTATGTTCACGCTTCTGTTGGAGAACACTGCTGAACTTTAAAGAAATTGCTGATGAAAATAGGAAAGATTAGACTTTGTACCACTGCCCTGTAATTTAATCCACTGAAAACATTGACAGACCCCTTGTTAAACTGATCTAGATAATGAACAAAAGAAGATAAAGAAAAGAAATAAGAATGCTGGTAATGAAAATTACACCTTGGTTTAAAATGCAATGAAAATCCTTCTGCCACAATGCAAAGGTTATCCATTGCTGTTTTCATTGAAGTAGACTTACAATGGGAAGAAATTGATGAGACAGACAAAGAATTTTGTTCCACGGTTATTCTGGAAGACTTCAATCAGCTCAAACTCTCTACCAAAAGTAGGTTAAACTCATAGGACTGATGAGAAAATGGTGCAAAACTATTAATACTATGTGTTTTATAATTGTATTTATCAAAAAGTACCGCACAATGAATTGGTTACAGTCCCAAACAATTGCTGCTCTAGGATGCCGCACTTGATCTCCTTAACGGGCCAGGCATTCCAGAGTTATATTTTTAACCATTTCACTGCATACATGATGTACAATGACAATAAAGGCTATACTATATTATGTATAGTCCTTCAGGTCATCTAGCAAAACCTTTCAAATCTGAACCACAAGAAAACAACTGCCATGCATTCAAACTGAGCTGTCTTGTTTACGTCTGAAAACTTTTGAGCTTGACAAAATCTTTCCTTGGCATCTGAAGCATTGTGTTTCAAACACAAAGTGATTCCAACATCATCAAAACAGCATGTTCCAAGTTCAGGGCAGAGCATTTCAAATTTTTAAACATTTGCTCTGTCTCTCCAACCAGGCAATCTCTCTGCTTAGAAGATCTCTAGCATCTATGTAAATCACAAAGCGACCATCTGTTGTTATTACCTTGAAGTTCTTCTTATTAAGGACACATCAAGCTCCCTACATTTATCCTGGCTCATCAGTTTTGACATCTACTACGTGACAAAAGCAAAGTGTCATCCATAGAGAAGCAACTATTGTTGTGCTCTACTGAAGCAAAAATCTATTCTCATTTAAGAATGTAATCTAGAAAATCTAGGAAGAATAATCCTGCTACCACCCTCTTTTTAGTTCTAATGTTAGCTACTTTTAAGGAAAAAATACAAATGCATTGTAATACACAAGGGATAAAAACTTGGGAGAGGAAGCCGAAGGTTTAATGACTTTTAAACATTACTTTGTATTATAAAGGCAGGAGCTACATTTTTTGGGGGGTGGGATAAGGCATTATGATAAAATACTGATCAAATCTCGATGAAAAACAATTTTGTCTTCAATTTCTTTCTCTTTTAGCTTATCACATCATTAAAAATAGAGGATTTTTGTGGTTGTTTTATGCTTTAAAATCAGTGTTAATTGCTTAGTTCTCAGATTAGAATGACTACCTTCCAAATATTCTTTGAAACACCTAACGGCCGATCTGAAGAACCAAAACGGAAAAACTTTCTATGGCCAACTTGCCCTGGCCAACTCATTACAGCCAAGTTGCCATGGAACAACTCACCATGGCCAACTCACCATGGGATAATTCTGTCTAGGACAATTCAACAAATAGAAAAGTTAAATTAATTTCAACAGAAACAAGGTCAATAATAGTTTAATAAAAAAAATCATTCCAGAACTACAAGAATATTGTTTGACAAAAATGTGTCACCAGTAATAAATGTAGCTGAATGAAACAATTAATACAGCACTGAATTGTCTAGCAGCAAGTTGTTCTGTGAGAAATTGGCTGTAGTAAGTAGTCCTGTGATGAGTTGGCCATTGCAAGTTGTCCTAGAAGAACAGATCACAATTTATCTATAAGATCATCAGCCTATTCCCGTGATGGTGAGCCTATGACACATGTGCCACAAGTGTCACACAGAGCCCTCTCTGAGGGCACACAAGCCATCACCCAGGTCAGCTCACCATGCATGCACTCATACCACCCATCGGCCAGCTGATTTTCATGTCTCTGCCAGGAGACACATCCACATGTGCGGGGGAAACATGGGGGGTGCAACACCCCTTCTTTGTGCTCCATTTTTGGTGCCAGGGAGGACCTCTGGAGCTTTGCGAAGGCTGTTTTTGCCCTCCTGGAGGCTTGAAGAAAAGCTCGGGAGTCTGGGGAGGGTGAAAAATGACCCTCCCTGAAGTTCTGGAAGTTTCCAGCTTCCGGAGGCCCTCTGGAGGAGACTGTTTTCACCCTCCTGGAAGCTCGAGAAAGTCTCTGGATCCTGGGGAGGGCAAAAGCACACACACAGAAACATTGACGTGGTTCAGGAGGCTGAGTAGGCCACATGGGGGGGGGTTCACATGTGCATGCACAGGGAACGGGGCACACTGCATTGTGGGCACACATGCGATAGTGCGCAGAAAGAATTTCTGCACGCAAGGACCATAAGGTTAGCTATTACTGGCCTATCCTAAGCACTATAAACCTTCAGAAAACGAAGCAGGAGCTCACTTCAAACACGTTCTGTTATGAAAAACAGTGGAACTCCTTGCAATTTTGAAGACAGAAATGATGATGTCTCTATATGAGCGCGTTCAGTCACTAAATTATAACTACAAGTACATTTCTTGGGAGAAAAACACGATGTGTTTGTTGCTAGCAGAAAATGAAAGAAATGTATTCTGAAGTGTATTTACAAATCATATGATATGTTATAGGGTGGTGCAGTGGTTAGAGGGCAGTACTGCAGGCTACTTCTGCTGACTGCTGGCTGCCTGAAATTTGGCAGTTCGAATCTCACCAGGCTCTAGGTTGACTCAGCCTTCCATCTTTCAGAGGTGGGTAAAAGGAGACCCACTGGAAACCGCTTAGAGAGGGCTGTAAAGCACTGTGAAGCGGTATATAAGTCTAAGCGCTATTGCTACTGCTATTCTAGAATCATAATAAAGTACAGATTTTCAATCTCTCTTTGTGCCCTGTTGATATTGCCTACCACCAGTGGTGGGTTCCTACCAGTTCAGTCCAGTTCAGCCGAACCAGTAGTAGCTTGGTGGACTGAGTCGCTGGAACCAGCAGTTACCCAGGCCTGCCATGCCCCCCAAATTGGTTCTCCCAGCGGCAGCATAGGGCCACTATCTTGTTTTCGGCTTTTATGCATGCACAGAGCAATTTTCATTGTAATGCATATGTGCGCGCAATGCACATCAAGAGCGAGTGCATGCGAGGCATGTCCCTGAGCTGCAGGGACCAACCACTGCCTACCACTATGAATAAAATAATGTTATGTTTACTCAATTTACTCTTAACTTACATTTGCTCTAAGTTACATTAGATATGGAAGCTGCCCTACAGAGTCGAGGTGGCACAGTGGTTAAATGCAGCACTGCAGGCTATTTCAGCTGACTGCAGTTCGGCTGTCCAAATCTCACCGGCTCAGGGTTGACTCAGCCTTCCATCCTTCCGAGGTGGGTAAAATGAGGACCCGGATTGTTGTTGGGGGCAATATGCGGACTCTGTAAACCGCTTAGAGAGGACTGAAAGCCCTATGAAGCGGTATATAAGTCTAACTGCTATTGCTATTGCCCTAAGTTTCAATGTCTTTTTGTTGATGGATCAGTTTAAGCCTAGAGAATTGTTTTCATTTTTTGGCACTGGCTTGCATCCAGCTGACTTGCGCCTGTTGACACGAAATCACCCGCTTTATCTTGTGATCATTTTTTGCTTAATCGCATTTGAGACGGACATCTTTCATAAAGGGAACTCTTACCTAAGCCATGTCTGTGAGTAGACATTGGAGGCAAGACTGTCCACGCTTTTGTCTTTGGATTATAACATTCGACTGTGTTTAATGTCTTTAAGCCATCTCGCCCTCCAATAACAAAGAGCTTGTCGTCAATAACAGCCACACCAAACTGTAGCCTTCTTCCATTCATGACTCCAGCCTGGATCCATATATTGGTTCTAAGATCGTACTTCTCAATGGTTGTAGCACCTGCTGAGAAACATCAATAATGAAATTAGTGAGAGCACAGAAGGACTTGCATGATTTATAGCATATATAAAGTAAAGGTAAAGGTTCCCCTTGCACATAGGTACTTGTCGTTCCCGAATCCAGGGGGTGGTGCTCATCTCCATTTCATAGCCGAAGAGCCAGCGCTGTCTGAAGACATCTCAATGGTCATGTAGCCGACATGACTAGATGCCAAAGGTGCACGGAACGCAGTTACTTTCCCACCAAAGGTGGTTCCTATTTTTCTATTTGCATTTATACTTGCTAGGTTGGCAGAAGCTGGGACAAGTAACGGGAGCTCACTGTGTTATGCAATGCTAGGGATTCGAACTATATATATATATTGTTGTATTTGTGCTGATAAATAAATAAAGGGAGACTAGTATAGATCTATTTCAAGCTATTTAGCTCTCATCAGCTAGCCATACCCTTACTGGGATTTGAACCTGGGCTATATTACATACTAGGCAGACATCTTAGCCATTAGGCCACAGGCTCTTATCTGTTATCAGCCAAGCCAGGGTGAAAGATATCTATTAGATTTTTACAACCCCCGGTATGCCCAAATATGGAAGGAAGATCACTACTTCCATTCTCTGTCCTTCGGCTCGTCACAAGAGACAAAAAAAAAATCTAATAGATTATATATATACACATACATACATACATACATACATACATACATACTGTATATAAGTAAAAGCCTTCTGTAAAAGTAAACACCCCACCCCTGTCATTTATCAGCAAACCCATTCATTCGACACCTTTCTTTCCCTTGTAGTTAAAACAAAAGCCCAGCGATCTTGGCAAATGCCCAGATCCTTGAATCCAGTTATTAAGACAGAGTGTATCGGTGTAATTCTCACAGTTCCTAAGCAGCCGTTTCAGGTTTTACTTCCCTATTATTTTGGCAGCTTATCATACAGTAAGCCCAGGGGAACAAATTAATTATTTTAAAATTCAGATGAGAGAATTCACACCTCATTAAAGCTCTTGGTTACTAGATATTGTGTGCGTTTGGGTTGGAATTTCTCCCACTGCGGGTTGGATCCACATATGGCAAGGCTTAGATTTAAGGATTTTCCTGTATTTTCCATCAGGTTTTACATGTTTCTGTCTTCCACAGTGTTTCTTATTGATATGATGTGGAAAGAAAACTATGCTAACTCCAACTTCTTTTCAATGTAGGAATCCAAGTTAAGGCATCCTGGATAGAACCGTCAACAACCTACCAAAGAGGGGTGATCTGCCAATCTGAGTTAATGATTATTAATGTTAATAATTAATCAATTGAACAACTTGCTTCCAGATGTTGTGAATGCTCCAACACTGGACTTTTTAAAGAAGATGTTGGATATCCACTTGTCTGAAGTGGTGTAGGGTTTCCTGCCTAAGCAGGGGGTTGGACTAGAAGACCTTCAAGGTCCCTTCCAACTCTGTTATTCTATTCTATTCTATTCTATACCCTCCCATTGAACTGGTGCTTTTCTTAGAATAGAAGATAATAAGAAGTGGTCCATGCAAATATACAGCCTAAACCAACATAATACAAAGCAATGCAGTTCTGTTTTGTTTTTATAAAACTTTTCTAAATGAGAAGGCTTCAAAATCAGAGAGAAAGAAAGTTTGTTATTGTTTACCATTAAATATTTTTAATTTATTTCTCCACAGTTATGCTGTTTCCGTAAAGCAGTGTTTCAAAATAAAGGTTTTATAGACATGCAATAGCTACTCTCCTAATCAAAAAACCAAACAAAAGACCCATTAAACTCAGTTGAAATGAAAGTGTTTAATAATAAAAGTCCTTGTGTAATTTGAATTCTATTTGAATCTCAGTGTAACAGAATAATTATAATTAATGCAACCGTAGATATTAAATTTTCTTCTAATTTGCTCCTTAGTACAAGAAATATGAGCTAATGCCTACATTCAATTATATTTAAATGGTTTTTTTCCCCCATAGCTGTTAATTCTGAACAACAACTTATACAAATGCATTAACCCTCTAATTATCATGAGTTACATCCAAAGTCTTCCCATCGTATTACCAAGCACATTGCTTGAAAATATCATAGAGCTTTTGGCTGTTTGGATGGTGAAATTCCAAAGCAAAACCGATACCTGGTAGTTGTAACTTGGCTAATGCGTTTAAAAAGCTTTGGAACTAATTTTGCAATAGAACTTGACTCAGAATCTTTTAGAAATTGATTTATTACTGCAGGATCCAATTGCTGGAGAGAAATTCCCTGAAGATGGGCTCCAGCATGAGTCCTAAAGCGTGGAAGACAAAACTTTTGGTCCCAGTGACCGACACAGATTGAATCCTGCAACATTATCCTGCGATGCATACATTTGCCTTCATTTATGATTTATAACTATTTATGGATCATATGATCTGTTGCTTCTAACTAGAAGAGAGAAGGGTTTTTTTTTTTTCTAACAGTAAACAATGAAGGCCTTAAAAGACAGTGCATTCTTGGTATCCGAAGGCCTTCTTTGGATATTTATATACTCATTTTTAATTTGTATTTGGCAAGAGGTTATTATTATTGTTATGACATGATTTCAGGCGAGCAGTCTGGCCCGCTCAATATTGTTTAGTGCTGTCTCTCACACATCTTCCTGCAAACTATTTTTAATGTAAATCTACAACCATTACTCTAATTGAAAATTGTAGAAATGAGAGCTGCCATTCAAATTTTACATAAGTTCAAAGGGAACTGGAAATTTCTGTTGTAGAAGCATTGGGTTAAATAAAGGATTCCTAAAATAATGTTGTGTCAAAGTAGATAGGATTAGGAAATATGTCTATATGAAACTGTAATTCGGCATACGCTTCTGTGCTACAGATAAACAAAGATTTTACATATTTAACGAGTTTGCTCTTAATTTTTGCATAGATGTCACCAAATTACCAACTGTTTTCCTAAGGTAAAACTCTATCAATTTGAGAGCCCATAATATAAGCTATTATATTTGATTGCCCTATATTTGACCATAGAATAAACCACATGCATGTTTATTTTAAATGAAAATTTTATATAAGAATCAACTGCTACATGTTCGAACATCTCAAGGGGAGGGGGGATTGCCAGATAAATATTCTTATTCTTTCTGCTGCCTTGGTTATTTTCTGTCTTCTAATGGAATTCTCCTTGATATCCGTGTCAATAACTCAGTTCAATAACATTTGTTCCACTTCAATAGATTCTTTTTTTATTATTATTTCAATACATACAGTTGTAGGCCAAGGTCATTAGCTTACACCTACTTGAAGCAATGTTACTAAATCTTGAGCTGGTGGTCAAGGTATATGTTAGCAGCAGTTTAAACAGGAGCAGAATCAGCCAGAATAACAGAATAACAGAGTTGGAAGGGACCTTGGAGGTCTTCTAGTCTATATTAATGTTAATTAGAATTATAATACTATTTTATACAGCATAAATGTCTTTTAATAACCTGTCAGTGAATTTTGTTATGAATATTGGTTTAACCAATATTTTTGGCTCTTCAACTATAGGCAGCTCACTTTTATTCTATATTAGATGTATGTGATTTAAGTCAATAGCATCCTGTTCTGTGCTCATTATCCTATTCCTAAATAGCACCTAAGCTGCAAATGCTTATAAAGCCTTGTTATAAAGCTTTCAAATTCTACATCAAAACATATACAGATATATAGATATCAGTCATGTTGTTCCCAAAGCTTAAGAACATCGCTGTTCAATGATAAATTTATGTTTAAATAGAGAGCTTATTTGGGGCATTATTTCCACAATGGAATACAGTGTTATTTTCTAAATAATACAATGGAACAGCTGAAAGTCTTCAATTAAAATGCCTTGAATGTTATTCCTAATTTAAAGGTTTTTCCCTGCGAATAAGTTCTCGGTAGTTGTTATACTGACAAAAAATTTTACAGGCAGCTGTTGGCTACTCAGCAATTTCACCACTCTTTTCCACTTCTTCTATTTCTGCTTCTGTGATGATTTATTTTCAGGGTTTTGAAGGGTCTTTCTTTGCTCAATCTTTTTTCATGAAGCCTGAGTATTGATGATGCTTAAGCCAACTTAGAATGGAAGGGATATTTTCCTAGGGGTTCCAAAAGCATGACCAGAATTATTGGAGTGTAGAAGTTCACTGCACCTATTTATTAATTTAGCCAAGTACTCGTGTGAATAACTCTCCAGATCAATGTCTTGCATTCCAGTTTCTTCCAAATATATGATTTTTTGACTCTAAGGGTAAACGTTCCCCTTGCACATCTGTGCTAGTCATTCCTGACACTAGGGGGCGGTGCTCATCTCCGTTTCAAAGCTGAGGAGCCAGCGCTGTCTGAAAACCTCCGTGGTCATGTGGTGGCATGACTAAATCCCAAAGGTGCACAGAACACTATTACTTTCCCACCAAAGTGGTCCTTATTTTTCTACTTGCATTTTTACATGCTTTCAAACTGCTAGGTTGGCAGAAGCTGAGACAAGTAATGGGATCTCACTCCATTATGCAGCACTAGGGATTCAAACTGCCAAACTGCTAATCTTTCTGATCAACAAGCTCAGTGTCTTAGCCACTGAGCCACCCTTTTTGATTCAAAGACCCTATAAAGACTGCAATTACTGTAGGAATTTGTCTTCTCCCTATTCCAGCTTTGCACAACTTTGGATGCATGTGGGGAGTTGGTGCAAAGGATTGTGAGCACCTGCTGAGGTTGGATTTAAGATTGTTTTGATGGTTCACCGACAAATGGGCGCTTAACAAAAGCACACCGACAAAACCGCAGGGAGAAAAGCACGAGTTCGAAATCGCGCCGATGAATGAGCACAGAAGCGCGCCGACAACAGCGCACCAACAGAAGCGCGCTCTAAATCTAACCCTAAAGGTAACCCTAAAGGTAACCCTAACCCTAACCCTAAACCTAACCCTAAACCTAACCCTAAACCTAAACGTAACCCTAACCCTTACCCTTACCCTTACCCTTACCCTAACCCTTACCTTAACCGTAATGGCGCTTCTGTCGGCGCTCTTTTGTCGGCGCGCTTCTGTGCTCATTCGTCGGTGCGCTGTCGACATCGCGGTTTTATCGCTGTGGTTTTGTCAGCATGCTGTTGTCGGGCGTGCATTTGTTGGGTCACGTGTTTTGACATCAGTCAGATCAGTTAGATCAGGGGTGTCAAATTCAAGGCCCGGGGCCCAGATCTGGCATGCGGAGTGCTTAGATCTGTCCCATGGGGCTGCCTTGGAAACAGTGGAACATCTACCAGAAAAACAGAGCTCATGAGGGGCTCAGGCAGCCTTCCTTAGCTCCATTTTCACTGGCAGAGGGTTGCAGGAAGCTGTCACCCCCCCAAAATGGAGCTTGGGAGCCCGTTTCTAGTAGCAGACTCCTTGGGCCCCACAAGGACCACCAACACAAGAGATATCAAGCTAGCCATACCCACCCAGGCCACACTCACCCCAGACCCATGAGGTCTAACACAACCCCGATGCAGCCCTCAATGGAATTGAGTTTGAACCCCCTGAGTTAGATGATGCCCAGGCTTAAAACGTTGTAACTGCGCGAGCCGTGTCTTTATTAAAATTGTAAATATATCCTGATGGCTCTTGCTTTTATTGTTGTATAATTTTAATTGCCATTTAACTTTTATTATTATTATTATTATTCTTTATGGTGGCCGGATGATTCCCCCAAAGGAGAGTGTGTTATAAACAAATGGTTTGTTGTGTTGAAAAGAAAATTAAAATTTTCTGAATTATGCGTGCCACACTCTTCTTTCTCCAGAAGACATGCACTTATTTATCAAAGCAATAAAGAAAACCCTACTCCAAACATAATTAATTTTGTTTTTCTGGATAGGTCAGCATTTTGATTGCATTTCCCCCTTCCAAATTCTGTTTTGCTTTTTGTTCATAAAAGTTACTATTTCTAGTCCAGATTTTTCTTTTTAATGTACAGCAAGTTTTATCAAAGTTCAAAGCTCTGCCTTTTTCTGAACTCTCTTCTCCGGAGGAAAAATTGGGATCATCGCCAACGTTCCTAGTGAAGTTTCGCAAAGCTCTAATATTTAGGACTTTGTCAGGAAAATGTATATGTTTTTATTACTTATTTTTATTATGAGCTGGTTCAGAGAGTCCTTTAGAGTATTCTTCTTTTTCTTTTTAATTCTTTCATCCCTGTGAAACACCATGCTGTAATTCTTTTGGTCTTTGGTTTTTCAAACAGCGAGCATATCAGGATGTCATTGCAAGGAGTTTTAAAAAGGATACCAGATTTTAAAAGCAAAGTAGTTTCTTAAGTTAAATAGCTTTTTTTTTCCTGTCACATCATCACTTTTGATCCACAAGGGGCAGATTGTCTTCACAAATGTCACTAGCTTTACCTACTTGCCTGGAAACCTTCCCAAGATTATCTTTAGCCAAGCCTCAAGGTGAGATTGTTCTCGGTGTCCATCAACACTAGTGCAGTGATGACGAACATTTTTCTGCTCTGGCGCCAAAAGGGCGTGCGCACGATACTCTGCATGCCCACACTCATAATGCAATCCCCTACCCCTGCACATGCACACACAACGCCCGCCCCACCCCACCCCCATGTCCATGCAGGCCTGACTGAAGCCTCTGGATTACCAGTAGGCCCATTGGGCCATTTTTCACCCTCCCCGGGCTTCAGGAAAGCTTCCGGAGCCTGTGGAGGTCAAAAACGGGCCTAACAGGCAAACCGGAAGTTCATTTCTGAACTTCCAGTAGACCCGTTGGGCCAATTTTTTGCCATCCACGGGCCTCCCCCACCTTCTGGAAGGCCCAAAATCAGCTGGCCAGCGTGCATGTGTGCGCTGGAGCTGACATAGGGCAATGCCATCATGGCACTCGTGAATTATTAAGGTTTATGTAACTGTTTGTAAATTTTATATTGCAGATTGTTGATTTCTTTCTGTATAGGAAGAATTATTGGTCTAATAATAAAAACTGGAAATACATTAGCAACTATTACTTGGCGGTTTTCCAAGCCTCATCGTCGGATTCAAAGATCATACAGGTTCACGAAAATGTTGATTTCACAACTACCTAAAGAAGTTTTGTAATTTTCACAGGAACACAACATGAAGGAACAGGTCAAACCTTCCAAAATTTAAACCACATGGATACTTAAAGGAAAAAGAGGTAAATTAACCTAAGGAATTACGGTGCCATAAATATCAAACAGCGTTTTTTTTCTTCTTTTTTTGTGTGCAATGGACTGTAGTTTTTCATGATCAGGCTTATTGTAGAAGAATACAGTTTAAAAATGTCAATTTCTATCATTGTAGAGAAAATCTAATATATGTAAATGACAGTGCAATTATAAATTCAAGGCAGTTGGCTAGAAAAGCTAGTTGTTTTTAAAGTGTTTTGTCTAACATTCAAAACAAAGAAGACAATAACGCCTCTGAAAATTGTTTTATAGAATAGAATAGAATAACAGAGTTGGAAGGGGCCTTGGAGGTCTTCTAGTCCAACTCCCTGCCTAGTCAGGAAACCCTACACCACTTCAGACAAATTATTATTCAACATCTTCTTAAAAACATCCAGTGTTGGAACATTTACAACTTCTGGAGGCAAGTTGTTCCACTGATTAATTGTTCTAGCTATCAGGAAATTTATCCTTACTTCTAAGTTGCTTCTCTCCTTGATTAGTTTCCACCCATTGCTTCTTGTCCTACCCTCAGGTGCTTTGGAGAATAGTTTGACTCCCTCTTCTTTGTGGCAACCCCTGAGATATTGGAAGACTGCTATTATGTCTCCCCTAGTGTTTCTTTTCATTAAACTAGACATAGCCAGTTCCTGCAACCGTTCTTCATATGTTTTAGCCTCTGGTCCCCTAATCATCTTTGTTGCTCTTCTTCTCTGCACTCATTCTAGAGCCTCCACATCTTTTTTACATCGTGCAACCAAAATTGGATGCAGTATTCCAAATATGGCTTTACCAAAGCATTATCATATGGTATTAACACTTCACGTGTTCTTGATTCTATCCCTCTTTTTATGCAGCCTAGAACTGTGTTGGCTTTTTTTGGCAACTGTTGCACAATGCCAACAAAGTTTTAAGTATGTTCTTTCTGGTACGTTCTGACCAACAATGGTTACTGGCTTCAAAATGGCAGGTGGGACTGGATCATCAAAGTCCTGTCCCTTTTTATATGCATGCATTGTGTGCAACACACATTGCAAAGAAGCAGGGCTTTGCACAAACACATACCCATTTTCAGAGCTTCGTGGCTGTCACTGCAGATGTCACTGGTAAAGACTTTAGATTTCTGTGGTTCAACAAATGACCTATGGGATATTTATTCAGCTTTCTTTCAGGGCTCCACCTGCCAGAAACTATTTTCGACACTCTAGATGAGACAAGATTACTTGTCTGAAGATTCTGGTCAAAGGGAACATTTTGTTCCAAAAGAAAACAACCACAGATACCTAAGCGAAAGCAATAGGAGATGGGTAGATATATTTTCCCTTCCTTCAACTTGCTACAACTGTCAAAAACACTGAAGCACAAGATATTTAGATCATTAGCCACTCCAGACATTGCAGTCAAATTTGAGCTCTTTGTTATTTGATTTGATTTGATTTATTGCATTTCTATGCCGCCCTATTCCCAGAGGGACTCAGGGCGGCTCACAAACCAAAGTAAGGGGGGGGGATACAAACAGGAGGAAAACAACGGACAAACAACTACAACAATTTAAAAATAATCAACAAGCACACAATTCGAGCGGGGACGGGAACTCGTCAGCCCCAGGCCTGTCGGAACAGCCAGGTTTTAAGGGCTTTGCGGAAAGCCTGAAGGGTGGTGAGGGTCCGAATCTCCACGGGGAGCTCTTTCCAGAGGGCCGGAGCAGCCACAGAGAAGGCTCTCCTCCGGGTGGTGGCCAATCGGTATTGGCTGGTAGATAGAATTCGGAGGAGGCCTAGTCTGTGGGATCTAATAGGTCTATTGGAGGTAATTGGCAGCAGGCGGTCCCTCAAGTTATTACTTTATGTAGTTTTTAATGACTCAAGGACTGATTAGGGTAATTTCCAATACATAGTTTTCTTGTAGAGACTATGGCTAGTCAACACCAGAGAAGTTTTAAAAAATGTATATATAGATATAGTCCATAAAAGAAACATACTGTATTTTTCGGAATATAAGACGCACCAGAGTATAACATGCACCAAGATTTTGAAGAGGTAATTTTTTTTAAAAAAAAAATTGCACTCTGTAGACCTCCCAAACTATCTGCACGCCTCATTTCTTTGTGAAAAACGGGGTATGCATAGACTTTGGAAAGCCTACAAAGTGCTCCTGGGGGCTGGGGGGCAAAAACAAGCAAAAAACGTCCCATTTTTCGCAAAAACAGGCCCGTTTTTTTGCCAAAAAAAAGGCATGAATCACCTTTAGGAGGCTTGTAGAGTGCTCGGGGGGGGGGGGGCAAAACGAGCAAAAAATGCCCAGTTTTTATCTTGTTTTTGCCCCCCCTGCCCCGCCCCCCAGGAGCACTTTGCAGGCCTTCCAAACCCTCTGCACATTCATTTTTGGGAAGGTACGGGGTTTCGGGAGGTCAAAAATGCTGTATTCAGTGTATAAGGTGCACCATGGGACAGAAAGGTGTGTCTTATACTCTGAAAAATACAGTAATCCTTTCCCACTGTCTGTCTGGAAAACAACTATTAACTGGTACCTTTATTGTTGTCCATTCCTCCAACAGCATACAAGGTCCCGACGGTAGATTTCCTCGGCTTTGTTCTTGGACTTTGCATAAGTGTTCGTCTTTCTGGTAAAAGATGGTATTTCATGGCTTCCAGAATCAGCTTCTGACATTCCAAGTCATCTTTAAAAAGTGCATGGTTTTCTAGGTCCGCTAAAATCTGTAAATTATACAAGTGATTTAATAGCGATCTTCTACTTTTTAATGGCCTGATCCTCAGATCTCCTTGCACAAGCTTCAGTGATGTAGAAGGCTTGGACTTGCAAAGGACATTGAGAGGGCCTCTTGTTTCAGTAAATAAAAAGATATAAACAAATCCACAAGAACAACAATCTGGATGAACAGATAACAAGATGGCCATAGACTTATTTGGAGCAGTAATCGGTGAAATACTGTATTTTTCAGACTATAAGACACTCCAAAGTATAAGACGCACCTAGCTTTTGGCGAGGAAACCAAGAGAAGAAAAAATCTGCTTCTGCCTCCCAGCAATTTGCCTCCTTGCAACAAACAGCAAACAGTACAGACAATATACACTATTTGTAGTGTTACATTTCAGATTATACTTGTACAGATGCTGTTAAAATTGATGTGGCTTTCTGGAAGTATAGTTATTCTCTGCTATTTAAAAGAAGATACAATAGCACTGGGCTTCTTCAGATCAAGCATTTATTTAAAAAAAACTTCTTCATTTTGTTAAGTTGTCTAGAACAATAATAAAGCAGTCTTTAAAAAAATAAGTCTAATATTTTGAACATGTTATAGGCATTTATAGCTATTGACTTACCTCCTTGCAGCAAACAGCCTGTTTCAGTTTTGCCTGATTAGAAGAAGAAAAAAATCTGCCTCTGCCTCCCAGCAATTTGCCTCATTGCAGCAAACAGCAACTTTCACTTTCAATTTCAACATGGGCCTCCCGATCATCAGCTGTTTCAGGCTGCAAGGATTGCCATAGCCTATTGCCGCCTCCGCAAGCCCCATTTCCTCCATTTGCTGCAAGGAGGTAAATTGCTGGGAGGCAGAGACCAAAGAGTGAGGGCGGGTAGGTGGGGCTACGTTCAGTGTATAAGACACACCCAAATTTTCACCTTCTTTTAGGGGAAAAAGGGTGCATCTTATACTCTAAAAAACTACGGTAGTTACATGGGGTTTTACAATGTATCAGCATAGCAAGTGAGAAATTAAACTATTAGCCATTCTACTTCTAAAAAAAAAAAGCAGTATATTATCATGAAATTGTGAGAAAAGAAAACAGAACAACACTTCTATGCATGGGTGAACATTCTTTTCAATAGAAGTATTAGAAAGTATAATGTTAATTCTAATTTTATTTATTCTCAAAAAATCCCAGCATTTCAAAAAAATGATGTTCCAACTCTTTTCTCCATGGAAATATATTTTTCCCTATGGAAAGATTCCTAAATCAGAAATGATACCTAGTTTTTCTTCCCCAATTTCATGGAAAGGAATGTCTAAATCCTAAATCTCCCTATTTTTTTTTCCTGGGGGGGACAAATCTTGTTTTTATATGATGTTCTCATTTTTTACTCCCCACATCAGCAGGAGAAACACAGGATTAGAGATCTATAACATATGGGAAATATGATTTCTTTTAAAACAATGCTATATTGACAGGGACTTGTATACAGGTAAGGTAAAGGTTCCCCTCACACATATGTGCTAGTCGTTCCTGACTCTAGGGGGCGATGCTCCTCTCTGTTTCAAAGCCGAAGAGCCAGCGCTGTCCGAAGACATCTCCGTGGTCAGGTGGCCGGCCTGACTAAATGCTGAAGGCGCAGAGAACACTGCTACCTTCCCACCAAAGCTGGTTCCTATTCTTCTACTTGCATTTTTAGGTGCTTTTGAACTGCTAGCTTGGCAGAAGCTGGGACAAGTAATGGGAGCTTATTCCATTATGTGGCACTAGGGATTTATACAAGTTGCCTGCTTAATACATTCCATAATTGTGTTTCCAAACAGTGGCTGACATTCAAATGGCCATAATCAACTCCAGCCAATACTCAGTTTGGACAATGCAAGACCAAGGAAACTTTGAAGACTTCCAAAGCATCCTGTCTGGGAATAAGAGAATTAAGATCGTCGTAAAGACTGTAAGTTATTATGTAATCACATACAAATGGCAATGATCATTTATTAAACTTGAAAATGGGTAACGGAAAGAGACTTTCTTAAAGAGCAGGAATCAAAATGACACTTGCTAAGATTTCTTTGATCATTACATTCTGAAACAGCCCTTCACAAAGAAGAAGAAGAAACTGTGACAGGTGCAAACAGATGTTTCTGGCCACCTTCTAAAAGATGAAATAGAGAGCACCACAAGGGAAATGTTTTGGGAGGATGAGTTCCAGAGATAATGATCACGATCATAAAAGTGAAAAGGGGAAGATTAGTTAGGAACTACATTCTTAAGTTTCCCACAATGGGAATGGCTTTGTGCATACGAGAGAAAATGGTGACATGTGATGAGATGCTAATAACTCCAATGGAAATAAGTTTATCCTTGAGTGAACAGGAAGCAAAAAAACTTGGTAGTCATGCTACAGTAAGGAATAATACCAACTAACTAAATATTTTGTAGGTATTTGAGCAAAAGATGAAAGACATGGATAAAAACATAACCTATACAATAAGAAATTTAAGAAATTGCAAGTTATAGATAAAATATTAATTTTTAAAATGTATCTTACAGTTTAAAGTTTCCCTTTAGAAACATGTTTTAAGTTATATTTTGTTTAACAATAGCAATAGCACTTAGACTTATGTATTGCTTTACAGTGCTTTACAGCACTCTCTAGGTGGTTTACAGAGTCAGCATTTGGCCCCCAACAGTCTGGGTCCTTATTTTACCCACATTGGAAGAAGGGAAGGTTGAGTCAACCTTGAGCCTGGTGAGAATTGAACTGCACAATTGCAGCCAGCAAGCAGCAGAAGTAGCCTGCAGTACTACATCTAGCCACTGTGCCACTGTGGCTTAATATTTTGTCTATCTATTTGTTTATTTTGTCTTTTGTCTATAGCTTTTTCAGGAACTTTAAGATGGTAGATTCGATGTTAACCCACTTAATTTAAATTTGAAAGAAACCCACAAGATGCTAAAAGTGAAACAAAAGAAATCTAGGTTCTCACTTTTCAGGGTAGACTAGGTGTATCAAAGTCCTCGGATGACCCAAAGAATTAACAATTGCACCAAAATCAGAAATTCTATCTCTCAAATTCCCATCCAGCTTTGATTAAACTGGTATAAATAATGTCACTCGATAGATCCCAGAGATTTATCTGGGAACTAATGTCTAATGTCAGTTTAAACAACAATAATAGCAATAAAAAAGCTTAAATATATTCTTGGATAACAGTCAAAATATATAACTAGTTTTACTGTCTAACGGGAATGAATTTAGAAATTATGGCTGTTGCTGATGCTGTAAAAATCTCCCATATAGTAAATTAACCCATAACATTGGTTCAATAAGTCTGCAGAGCAAACATTAGGCTCTTCTCCCTGTGCATTTCATCTTCCCAAAGTGTTACACAGAATAACTAAAATTTAATTAGCTGCTGCCCTTGTGCTATCATAAACCTTACTTCCCTGCCATGCAGCCACAGGGGAATTGTACCGGGGTTTGTTGGGAAATAAATAATGCATCTTATGTATCTGTGACAGTTTCTCCATCAAGGGACAGGCAATATTTTCCACTCCTCTCTCAGTAACATCTAAGCAACATATGCATGGCCTGACATCACAATTTTTTTATGCGTTGACCAACACAACCTGTATGTGGAGCCAATCCGTATGCTAGGAAAACTCACCATAAAAACGTTAAGGACGTTGGAAAGTTGTTGCAAAAGTAGCAAAGAAGAGGTAGAAGATAAGGCTGCCTTCAATACTCCAACCCAATCCTTGCTGAGGCAAGCATTATTTCATCACTATTGCTTTTAATAGAAGATGCAGGTATCTGATTTTAATACTAACGAAAAGAGATGCATAGGAGAAGACAGAGATGCATTGGGGGGGGGGGGAGGAAATGATTTGCTGGGCTCCAGGAATGAATTTTAGAGGGTTGAGATCAGTGGTGAGATTCAACCAGTTTGCACCTGTTTGGGAGAACCAGTTGTTAACTTTTTTAGCAGTTCAGAGAACTGGTTGTTGGAAGAAATCTTATTTTGTTTTCCCCCCCCCCACTTTACAGGGCTAATCCTGTAAGGAAGGCAGGAAGGAAACATTCTGGTGTTGTTTCTAGTCTACTGCCCTGCTTACAGAAACCGCCTCTCCGGTTAACCCTTATTACATTGTAACAACTAAGGTGAAGCGCCCATCGACCTGAGTGACATTGAGTTGGCCATGCCCAACCAGTCACATGTCCACTGAGTCACACCTACCCAGCGTATCATTAGGGCAGAGAACCAGTTGTTAAATTATTTGAATCCCACCACTGGTTGAGATTCACTGAAAGATAAGGTCGACTTCATACAAGCCCACATTCAGAATTAAAAAAACATAGGTCACAACAGAATGGGCAGGTGAGTTGGCCTGAGTGAGACCGGCTGGCCCAAAGTCACCCAGTTTTTGTGTCCAAGGCAGAACTAGAACTCACAGTTTCCTTGCTTCTAGCCTGGTGCATTACCACTAGCCCAAACTGGCTCTCAAATAGCACAGGTTAGAAGAAGAAAAAACAAATGTTTTCTTCTAATCTTCTTGATTATGCTAATATTCAGTCTTCTGTCTTTCTGGATCTCTCTCAAAGAATCACCATTGTGAAAAGGATACTAGCTTATGTTCTTACTGGGACATTTTGCCTGGTGTAACAGGAGGGTAATTTAATTGCAAATTCTCAAGTTGACCGTGGAATTAACTTTAAGACTAACTTCCGACCAGTCTCTCTGTTCAGTCCAACTTACCTCAAGCTGTGGAAATACACAGGTAGTTAGGCTGAAAGAGAGGGACTGGCCCAAAGTCACCTACTGAACATCTGCCGCTGAGGGTGAACTTGAACCTGTGTCTCCCCAGTCCTAGTCCATTGCCACATTGATGATGATGATGAAGATGGAGATGATGATTCTGAATCAACCTAATGCAAGAAAGGGAGAATTGATTAACCTAAGCAAGTAAGATTCCAATTATCTTTGAACTAAAAAATGATAATTACATAGATTACTTCAAAAAAATGGAAGCACACATGCAACCAGTGTCAGATAGAAAATTAACCATCCTTTATTGCTTTCAGGACCAACAAGAATCCCTCCATATCTCCCACTACTCAAAAATTCCCATCATGTGATCAAATTCATTCCCTAAAATCCACTTGATGAATCATAAAACCAACACATGGAAGAAGAAACACATAAACATATGAAGATATTGAAATGTTCCTGAGATCTATCATCATTTCTCTGTAGTTTTAGAAGGTCCACGGAAGTATTTCTTAAGCTTGGCAATCTTACAATGAATGGTTCACTTTGCTTCAGGAGAACCAGTAGTAAAAAATGCTTTAAAAGGTAAAAAAAAAAAAAGTTCCAATGATCAGCTGTGCAACTATCAGCTGTGCCGTGCAATCGTCGGAACTTTTTTTTTTACTTTTTAAAGTATTTTTAAATTACTGGTTCGAGAGAACCAATAGTAAAAAAATGCTTTAAAAAGTTTTTAAAAAGTTCCAACAATCAGCTGTGTGACAATCAGCTGTGCCACGCCATTGTCAGAACTTTAAAAAAAACCTTTTTAAAGCATTTTTAACTACTGGTTTGAGAGAACTGGTAGTAAAAAAATGCTTAAGAAAGTTTTTAAAAAACTTCCGATGATCAGCTATGCGACAATTAGCTGTGTCATGCAATTGTTGGAATTTTTTAAAAACTTTTTTAAAGCATTTTTTACTACCAATTTGGGCGAACCAGCCCAAACCAGCAGCATTTCACCCCTGACTTCAACTCCAAGAATCCCCCAACCACCTATTCTGGCTGCGGAATTCTGGGAGTTGAAGTCCATCCATTTTAGAGCTGCCAAGGTAGAAACATACTGAATCCTTTCCCAACTGCACAGCTGGGTACAGATTTTGACAGTAGAAAAAATTATGTTTATTATGGATAGAGCAGCATCAAACACTGCTGATATTTTAAGGACGTAAAATGATCTTTTGTGTATGGATAATCCCAACTCCAAAACTTTCCTTTTTATACTCAAGTTCCAAAATTGAATAAAGGGATTTCATTTTTTAAAATTGAGGAAAGATGTCATGCTTTCCTTTCCCTAGGTTCCCATCATATGCTGTAAAGTAGTTTCTTCAATTTAAACATCTAAATTAAATCTTGATTACCATTTTATGCATTCTCATCCTCGGACCAATATAGATGTTTGGTGTCTGCTAAATAGGGATTTAACCAGCTTTATGCTTCCGAAAAAGAATTTTATTACACGGCACAAGTCATGATATTAGAGAGAGAGGGTGAGAAATTAAGTTATTAGTTTCTAAACTCAAATGAGTTGAGCAATCTAATGTTGCGTGAGAATGCATATAGAGATTTCAGATTAAATACATACGCACACAAACACACAGAGACATATATATGTAAAAACATATGAAATTAAAATACAGTTTTAGCAGCCAATGGCACTTAAAGAAAGAATCTGTAGTTATAGAATAATTGCTAGTTCATTGACCATGAAAGCTTTCTACTATTAGAGGTGGAAGGCATTTTCTTCAGCTTCAGACTGGATATTATACCTTTCAAATATTTTTCAAACTGTGTGAAGGGTGTATCTCCGTATCTTAATTCACCGTATATGCAGACTCTGAAACCAGGAAATTGTGGCGAGAGGAGGTCATTAGCTTAGGCCATTGACTCTTTGAAGTGTGGTTATTGAAATAATTATATACCGATAATTATTATTTTACCCATTGTAACCTCACTGTATGGCATGCATTACAGTAGAATATTTTCAAATGCTTCAAAGAAAGATCAGAGTCTATCTATCTCTTTACACCAAATTATTAAAACCATGAGACATAAAAAATGACACCAATTCACATTGATCACGTATTTCAAATTTAAATAATTCACTCGGTAATCATTTTGCTAAGTCTTTAACCAAATTCAACCACTTGCAGACACAAATGTAATTATCCTGTCTTATTTAACTTCCCTCCCAGACAGAGATGGTCCTGGAAATATCAAACCATCGAAAAATGATAGCTACACTCTTAGCACATTCTACAGTTTAGTAACAGATAATTATCCTGTTAAGAAAATATCCTGTATTATTTTATTCACTGTGATGCAGTTTAGAAAGGCAGAATATTAATTCAAGAGCAAAATGTAATTTAATCTTTTCGAGTAAAAAGAATAAAATGAGAACAAATATATAATAATACATCACCCTTATTTTCATTGTATAATATTTTTAAAGATTTATTTTTTTACTTCTCTCTATCAAAGACTTGCTTCTTGATTAAAGAACAGGGACTGTTAATAGGCTTAAAAACCCATAGTGCTATTAGCAGATAGTTTTGATTTAAAAACTTGAATGATGATCTGTCCCTAATTTGATCCTTTAGGACTGTGATGGCGAACCTATGGCATGTGTGCACAAAGTGGCATGCGCCTGGCATGCGTCGCGTCACCCATTCCTCTTCCAGGTTTCTGGCGCGCATGCACACATGATGATCAGCTGGTCTTTGTGAATGCAGCAGTGTCAGGAACTGGAAAAGTTGGTCTTCCATTTTTTGGCATAAGCATTCTGATAATTGCGTGCGCATGCTGATCGTCACATGGGCATTAGTGCCGGTAAATGGAAGACTAGCTGGCCACTGCGCACGCCCATGCTGGAAACTGGAAATGTATTTTCCAGCACATGCCAGATCCCTCGGCAGCTCCTCTCCCGGGTTGCATCCCAGATGACTGGGAGAAGTGCAGACAAAGTGACGAAAGGGTTCGCCATCACTACTTTAGGTCTTCCAATCATCATTGCAGCTCAATCTGTCTACCTTGCTGCTCGCAGTCTTCTTCTCTTTCATTCCATCAGCACCACAACCTTCACCAGAGAGCTACTTTAGGTCCCAAGTAGGATTGATTGAACCCAGTCATTTGCATCTCAAGAAGAAACTCTGGGCTAATTGGTGATCTTCCAAAAGACAACTGGACTTTGTTTTTTTTGTTTTTCTTGAAGATGTTTCACTTCTCATCCAAGGAGGTTCTTTTTGAATGTTTGAATGTGGATTGTTTGAGTGCTGATTGAATGTTGGAGGATGGGAAGATTTATCTTCTTTGCAGTCATCCTAAGCACTCTTTCTGAGAGTCATTGATGCAGGGGTGGGTTTCAACCGGTTCGCGGCGGTCCCCGCGAACCGGTTGGTTGGCGAACCCGGAAGTAAGTAACTTCTGGGAATGGCGAAGGGCCCGCCCGCCCGCCCACACTCCTTACCCGGTTTTGACGAGTTCTGCACTTCCACGCATGCGCAGGATGCATACAGCGCCTGCGCGATCCTCCAGGAGCAGCTGGAGCATCGCACAGACGCTAGTATGCATTCGTGCACTGCGTGCATGCACGAATCCGCCGCCAGCCCCGTTCCAACTGAACCGGTTGGAACAGGGCGAGAAACCCACCCCTGCATTAATGCCACGTTTTATCTGTGCCTTCAAGGTCACCTGAATAGTGCAAATGGGTGTGGAATCTTCTTGGAACTGCTGAAAGGACTGTGTTGTAAACCGGAGATAGGTGGTGAATATAACTCTTTCCATCCTCCACTAATCCAGTTGCCTTTTGAAAAAGCACCTTTGGGACAACCATGTCCTGGATGACTGAGAATCTCCATAGACCTATGGACTAATTTGTTTGGTGATCCATTGTTTTTGTTTTCTTGGCTGTCCACTCGGGATTTTTCTCCAACACCAGGTTTCAAAAGCATCAGTTGTGTTCCTATCGCAGAATCCCAAATTTGGACAGATTTGACAGTTCCTGCAGAATCCACTATCTGTTTTTGCACCATGCCTCCATTTTAAAAACTTCAAAGGCGAAGAATTCATAACTTCATGCTTTCTTTCCTCATCCTTTGGCCTTCTTCTATGTTTAAATGACAGTCAGAATTGTTAACATTGGATGGGTTTTTGTTTCTATCTTACTTATATTTTTGGTGTTTTGGGGATCAGTTTATGCCATTAACTGAGATGGGATGGATTTGCATCATTGATCATTCCCTTAAAACCAAACTAATCACTTTTATGCATATGTAGTTAAAATGACTTCCAGAATTACTTTCAAGCAAGTGAATATAAGATTGTATATTCTTCATGTAGAATACATGTTCTATCTTACCTATTTATTCTATGGTCCTACATTTTTTTATGAAATGCAGAAGATTCTCCCAGAAACCAATATAATTGGTGGAACTTTGTAGGTTTAACAAGTTTAACAAACATGGACCATGGATCTCCTCAAGGCCTTTGCTTTATGTTCTTGAACTTGGTTTGCCCACCAGTAATATCTAATTTTAAGGAAGTTCTTTAAATTCCTTCCAGGATTTTGCTGCCATATTGTTATTTCTTATTTTAAAACTCTGTTCTGTTTTTTTTTTAAGTGCCAGTCAATTTTTCTTTTAAGAAGTTGGACACGAATTGTCCCAAGAGGACACAGCCATGACAGATTTACTGTGAAACTGCTGCTTTTTTGGTTTTTTCCAAGACAGCATATTATTTTTAAAAAATGCTTTCAGAATTTTTAAATTCACAATAATGCCAGTCTCTCGTGAGACCCTCTATTCCAGACGAGTTTAAAGATCCATACAAGCCAATCTTTGCACAATGATTAGACATGCATTAGAAATGCAAATTACCTTTACTATCCTAATTGATTCAGTCTTACCTTAACCAATATTCTGATTTAGTTTGCTAGCTGTAAAATAAATCCAGTGTAATTATTCTTAAACCTTGCCTGAATCTATTTTAATTAAAATCTGGCACTTTTCCACTGAAAGCTTTAAGCGGTTTTATCTTGGATAAGGTTTTAAAATGTAACACTTTACATATGTAATCTCACATAAAAGTAAATCTGTTAAAATTAGAACAATAATTTATCTGGCTTAGCTGTAGGGTTTTCACTTCCACTGATCTATTTTGCATTCTGGTTCCCTGCTTGTAAACAAAATATATCAAGGGAAGCCACTCCAAGTCACAAAGCAGGAGTCATCAGAAAAGAAAGGAGAGAAATTAATTCCACTTTGCTCGTCAACAACCGAGGTTGGGAGGGTAATGAACTGTTTAGGGCTGGGCTGTATGGAGCACTTTATCCAAACTAGAGCACTGTGCCCTGGTTAGGACAAAGTACATCTACTATGTGTAAAGGTAAAGGCATCTTCTGTCCAGCTGTTGTGGTCTGTCAGCTGCCAGCAGAGCTAGCTGCAGAGTCAGATGAAGAGGAAGGGGGGGCAGAGGTGGGTTCCTACCAGTTCGCACCTATTCGGTAAAACCGGTTCGTCAAATCTACCGAACCAGTTAGAAGAGGTTCCACCAGTGGACCCGGAAAGCAGGCCACACCTACAGAAGAGGTTCCAACAATTTTTGAAACCCACCACTGGTCCTTGGATATGATTATTCTACACTATCATGTTCATATTTATAAAACTAAGTGCCTCTGTGAAAGGTAAGGATGACTACTGCGTTTGTGGTGCAATCAGAACATTGCGTGTGTTGAAGTTGTTTTAACACAAACCAAAGATGCCTTTTAAAAAACAAGTTTACATCATATTCTTATGCATGCCAGTGCTGTGTGTGAGGTAATTTAAGGTGGTTCTGACAAGTGTCGTCGGCATCTTCATATCCGGTCACATGGGTGGCAAGCCACTCCCATCCGGTCACATGGGCGGCAAGCCACTCCCACAAAAGAGGCCACACCCACAGAGTAGGTTCGAACAATTTTTGAAATCCACAATTGGGGGGGGGGGGTTCCTGGACCAGCTTTGGAGCCTTTGGGAGGCTCTGATAGGGAAACAGCCGGGGCCTTCCATCCTCCCGCAGGTGGAGAGGCAGCTGTCTTCGAGGCCTGCGCTCAGTGAGGGGGAGGAACAGATGGGGCACATCCCAGTTGCATATACAGTATGCATGGTGAGGAGAGGAAAGGAGAGGAAAAGAAAAGACAGCAGAGCAGAGGATGGCTGGAGAGCAGAGAATTGGAGAAGAGGGGAGGAGAGAGGAGAGGAGAACAAAGGAAAGCAGTAAGCCGGCTCTCAGGGAGAGGCAGATGCAGACAATAGCCAGCTCCTCCCAGGTTGGGAAATAAATAGGATGGGTTTAGGAGTGGCCAGTTGTCATAGACAACAGTCTTTTTTCTAGTATACAGCAATCAATTCAGATTCCTTGGCCAGAACCAAGTTTATTGGAACTAATTATGTTTGGGTTTTTTTGTTTAACTATGTGAATAAAAGACTGTTACTGCCCGATTACAAAGAGGAGTTTGTTTTATTCACCAGTAAATGTCTTAATTACTACTTGCAAAGGCTGGGTCAGAACGCCAGTCACATCCAACTCTAAGGACGGTGTTCATCTCTGTTTCTTAACCGAGTGAACCAGCATTGTCCAAAGACTCTTCCATGGTCATGTGGCCAACATGACTATGTACTGAGGTGCACAGAACACTGTTACCTTCCCACCAAAGTGGTGCCTATTTATCTATTCACATTTGCATGCTCTAGAACTGCTAGGTGGGCAGGATCTGGGACAAGGAACAGGAACTCGCTCCATTGTGCTGTGCTTTGGATCACGAACCTGGCTGTTGGGTTTCCAGCGGAGGAGCTCGGCATCTTTTACCGCTGAGCCATCCCTCAGAATTTTTTGCACGCCAACCCGGCAGTAATGCCACCAGCAACCCTTAGATATTGTTATCCCATAGGTGCTTTTTCAAAAGGCAACTGGATACTCTGGTTTTTCTTTGAAGATGTTTCATTTCTCATCCAAGAGGCTTCTTCAGCTCTGACTGGATGGTGGGGAATGGAAGGATTTACACTCCTTGCGGACAGCTGGTCATTTGCATTCTTTCAACAGCTCCAAGAAAGCTCCATACCCATTTGCACCACTCAGGTGACCCTGATGACAGATAACAGCAATAGCAGTTAGACTTATATACCGCTTCATAGGGCTTCAGCCCTAAGCGGTTTACAGAGTCAGCATATCGCCCCCAACAACAATCCGGGTCCTCATTTTACCCACCTCAGAAGGATGGAAGGCTGAGTCAACCCTGAGCCGGTGAGATTTGAACCGCCGAACTGCAGATAGCAGTCAGCTGAAGTGGCCTGCAGTACTGCACTCTACCCACTGCACCACCTCAGATAAACCTCCAGGTGCTTCAACAACCCTCTAAAGGGATGCAATTGACCAGCTGTCTGCAAGGAGTATAATTTCTTCCATTCCCCACTATCCAGTCAGAGCTGAAGAAGCTTCTTGGGTGAGAAGGGAAAGATCTTCAAAGAAAAAAACAGAAAGTCCAGTTGCCTCTTGAAAAAAGGATCTTTGGGAGAGCCATGATCTGCATGACTGATAATCTCCATAAACAGACATGTTCTTTTTTTTAATTAGGGAGGGAGGTTTTCTAATGCTTATTTATTTTCTTATAGGCATATTGATGATATGCTAAGGATATTAATCAATGAGCTTGTTAATTTACCAGGTAAGTTTATCATTATGCAGGCTAATATTTTTACTTTCTTGTTTGTATGTTTAATCATATTTTGAAGAGAAAAATCTATGGAAAAGATTCACAGGAAAGGAAAATAAAATTTTATTTATTTTCTACATTATGCCAACCCATCTCTTTTGGTGGTGGGGATGAGATGCCCAAATTTTTTTCAATTGATAGTCCTCCAAATCAGAAGCAGATCATGATGTTCTAGATATTTCCCTGCTCCAAAGGAGAACTAAATGTTTCTTCACAAAATGTTTCTTTTCTTAACTTTCAACCAACTTATATATTTCTAATAGTAATACATATTAATATGTAATATATAGTAATATATATTAAAATAAAGTTGCAAACTGCCATTATTCAATTACTCCATGTTTTCTCTTATTATTGCTCTTATTTTATTATATAAAAGTATATACACTAATAACCCCCTTTTCTCTTGTTTCTATCTCTTATTCTAACTTTTAACATGTCTTTCTTTCTATCCCACCTAACTTCTAATCATGTTACCAACCTACAAACAAAAAGGGAAGGAAAGAGAGAGGAAAATAGAAGCAAATCTAAACAACATTAAAAATGAAAAAGCATCTATCCATCATCTCTTGCCCACTTCAATACTTTAATTGCTATTTTTTTCTTTTTGACTTGTCTCCCATATTCCTTTGTAAGATCTTTATCTCTTTCTACATCTGCTTCTTGGCTGTTCAATCTGAGTATTTTTTCCCACTGCTACCCTCCTCCATTGTCTAGTTTCCAGGATTTCTGCCCATGCTCCTATCTCCCTTTCAAAGGTATCTTCCTGTATCTCCAATTCTCTTTTTGACTATCTTAATATATTTTCCCCTGGTTTAATTCATCAGTCACTGTTATTTTCTTTGTTGTCTCCTCCTTATCTTCTTCTTTTATTCTCTGGTTTTTATCAGTCTTTTCCTACTTTTAGCTCCTCCCTTTCCTGGGCATCTTGGTCTTGGCCACAAAATGTTTCTTGTTCATAGATTTAACTTCCAAAAACCTGCAGGTCCATCTTCAGGACAGCTGGATTGTGTGCTGGAAAAGACGCAACCCACTCTTAAGGAACATTTTTGTTCCTTAAGCTCTATGAATATTTCGTGTTCCAGAATTTTGTACATACATAAAATGTAAATTTAAAAGTTGAGAAAGATATTGACTTTGAAACCCAAACATGGAGAGTGTGTGTAAGAGAGGGAGACCTATCCAGAGGCAACTAAACATTTACCTGTGGTGGAAGAAGTGGTAGTCGAATGTAGGCAAGTAACATACTCAAATCATTGCATCTCCTTTGAAGGTCATATTTGACCCACTTCATTAAGGCATGGAAAATGGTTTCTTCATCAGGAACATTCACATCATCACTGGCAAGAAGTTTGTGCAGTTCCTCAGCTGGCAGCAGCAAAAATTCTTGATTTCTAATCACCTCCATGATGTTCTCCTACGCAAAACAAAAACAACAACAACAAGTCATTTAGGTTGCTTTCCAGTGTAAAAAGCAAAGTGTCAAATGGCCAAATCTAGAAAAAAATACAGTGTATTACACTACACAGAAGCTTGGAAAATCCACCTGTTCTCAACAGAGATAAGAATGGCATCAGAATCCTCTTTAGGTGTCTGCCTGAATGTATAAGAGTTTGAATAGAGGACCCATCACTGTCTCACCTGAAGTCTTTCATCTTTTTGATTAATAAGATCTAAGTGTGTGCTCTTCTTGTGTTCAATTGGAAGTGAAGGATCAGATGATGGAATATATGCACAGATGAGGGCCTGCGGATCAGAGGAAAGAGCCGAGGTGGCACAGTGGTTAGGGTGCAGTACTGCAGGCCACTTCAGCTGACTGTTATCTGCAGTTCAGCGGTTCTAATCTCACCGGCTCAAGGTTGACTCAGCCTTCCATCCTTCTGAGGTGGGTGAAATGAGGACCCAGACTGTGGGGGCAATATGCTGACTCTGTAAACCACTTAGAGAGGGCTGAAAGCCCTATGAAGCGATATATAAGTCTAACTGCTATTGCTATTGCTATAAAGTTCACATCTGGAGATAGGACCCAGGTATGGACGGAAAGGACATGGGAGTGAGGAATATGAATGCTGATAAAACATTTTCTCTTGCCTTCGTTTCTTTGCCTTGACAATTAAGAGATTTGCTCCTTCCTGTCTCTCTCACTGCAGAGGGAGGCGGAGGAGTGGGGAGAGGTGTTGCTGCCATAGACAAAAGTTTTAAACTGCTTTTGCTTTTCTCTGCAAAAGGAGAGAGGTCGCGGGGTTGGTGCCTCAGATAAAAACTATTTGTTCTTTTATTCTGTTATGCAATAGGAAGGGTGGGGCTGCACATTAACAGCGAGACAGAAGTTAGCACCTTAAAACCACTAGCCAGGATATTAGAAACAGGAATAGCTCACTTATAAGGAAAAAAAAACTCAAACCCACATAGCTGGCACACTTTGCAAGATACCTGTGACCTGGGATGAAAAACCGGTGACGTGACATTTAGCTATTTAACATAACAAGTGTAAGGGTTTAGGGGGGCCTGAAATCCAAATAACCAATCAATATTATCTGCTATGCACGCATTATTAAGGGAAGGGCAAAGGGTTGAATGCAACCATCCCTTGACTGTAAAAACTACCGTAAGATTCTAATCTTGGCCCTTGGTTAGCTTTTCAAACCAGGGTCCTTATATCTTGGTGCCAAAATAAAAATATAATTCTGTGTCACATCTTGTGTCTGATGACTTATTGGCTTCGACATCGAGCAAGAGCCCAGATTGTGGACAACAGAGGCATTATAGTTCTCAACCTCATATGGAACTCAGTTCTCTAATAGTTCCAGATCATAGGAGATAGGTTCACGAAGTTCAAGTCAAATCTTCTTAAGGCTGAATGTATGAAGAACAAAGGTGAGGCCCTTTTGTGAGAAAATCTGTCTATTTAGTTGCCAGGAATCAATGTCACCTTGATGGTACATAATCAGCCAATGAATTTCTTATCTATCATGGTATATAGGCCTTCCCTTTCTATCAGTAAGATAGAAATACTACTTCCATTGGTTATGCTATTGATTTTGTTATGCTATCTACCCATATATAGAAAGAGCTTCAATATACACCATATAAAAATGTACTACTTGAGGAAGGAAAAAAAAACAGTTTAGAAGACATTCTTCTTTCTTTTCTTTAATTCTTTTATTTGCCCTCCAATCTGGGTATAGCTTCTCAGGAAGTTATATCAAAGTCAACAAGGCAGAGTAAACAATATTATGCATTTTTCTAACAACCCGAAAGGGAGAATAGTCCCTGCTCAGCTTGAAAATGTACATTAAACTACTGTATTATTTAAAATGCCAATTAAATAGACAGAGTGCTGACTCAGCATTAAGGGGCTGGATAAGGTCATTTTTGTATATGATTAAGAAAAAGAAAGCCTGTTGCGCATATATGAAAAGGTGTGCGCCGTTTATTGTGCAATTTCTGAGTTAGATGAAGCAGTGGTGATTACTCCCTGTCACGATGCTGTTAAGCACATATACTGTGACACAATTATAGACAGAATAATATCTTTTTAAAGGACAGTTAAATGAGATGTGTATGATTTGTTTGTTTGCTGGTTTCAAATAGCCAACCTTGTAGAAAGTACCAAGATATAATTAAAGAAGACGAATTAGGGTCAACATATTTGGGCTAAAATCTGGGTGACCTCTGGATGATCTGTGTCTCTTTGTTGTAATCTAGGGATGAGCGGCATGGTGGCCTAGTGGTGAAGACTCTCGCCTCCCACTTGAAAGGCTGAGAGTTCAATCCTACGTAGCAACAGATATTTCTCTCCTAGTATGTTCAAAGAAAAAATATTTGCTGTGAACTCTGTGTTGCATCAGGAACGGCATCCGGCTAGTAAATGCTCAGATCCATCCAGTCACTTCAACTCTACCCTGAATTAACAGATTACAGGGTGGTAAAAAGAGTTTGTTGTCATCTAGTGGTTATCTGGAGTACTGCAGTCCAGATTTAGTAAGATTAGATGAATGGACATGAACCATCTCGTTCTTGCCCGATAGATGGACTATCAAAAAACACAGGCTGGAGTCTGAGAAAATAATAATAGCCATAGCAAAGCAAGGTTCCTCTTTATTAAGCTTTCTATCATTAAATGCTTGGCACAGGAAAAAAAAAAAGAATTGGATTTTGTGAACTATCAGCAGATGGCCAATAATTTCTCTGACCTAGCAGATGTACTGTTGAAATAGGCTTAAATATATTTAAAATTATCATCATATGGCACAGTTAGGAAGGCACCAAGTTAGTTGTTAATTGTTGTTAATAATGTGGGATGCAAATTTAATTTGAAAAATAAAATAACAAAGTATTTGCATTTTTATTATTACAAACAATGACACAATCTATTTTATTAAACTTCAGCCTGATTTATACTTTTTTTTTTGCTTGTACTATTTTTACATTGATCTTGCTGGCTTTACAGCTAGAATTTTTACTTGTGTGTTATAATTTCAAGTACTGGGGGGAAATAGTATATTATTTTATTTCCCGGCTTTAGTGTGGTGTTCAACTCAAGTTGCAAAATAATTTCTCAGCCTTAGAATCAAACAATCAATATATCTTCAAACTGTCTCCAAGTTCCTGCTATGGGCCCAGTGTGGTTTTTCTTTTAAGTTTAGAAACACAGGTGTGTCTCAATAATTTCAAATGTTTGTTAAGGATAATTCCTTCTCAACCTTCTTTTCCACCAGTACCAACTCTATGGACCTTGAAGGTTAGTGTTAGGGTATATTGTTATCTCAGAAAGCTTTGATAATTATGGGACATAGAAAGACAATCCGATGTTCCAGATGTCTAAAAATATCTTTATTGGGAGCAACATTTATGACATTAGTGCTCCTAGATGAGATTATAGTCCCTACCTATACAAGGCTTCATTGCTAATTTGATTCAAGGTGCTACTTTGTAAGGGAAATTTAAGAAAATGCTGTATACAATCAAGGAGAATGTCCCAAAAGTGCTTTTTCAAGAGGCAACTGGACTTCTTCTTTTTCCTTGAATGTGTTTCATTTCTCATCCATGAAGCTTCTTCAGCTCTGACTGGATGGTGGGGAATGGAAGGATTTATATTCCTTGCAGACAGCTGGTCCTTTGCATTTTTTCAGAGAGTTGTTAAGGCCACTTGGAGGGGTGTCTGGGTCCTTAGCAATAGCAATAGCAATAGCAGTTAGACTTATATACCGCTTCATGGGGCTTTCAGCCCTCTCTAAGTGGTTTACAGAGTCAGCATATCGCCCCCAACAATCTGGGTCCTCATTTCACCCACCTCGGAAGGATGGAAGGCTGAGTCAACCTTGAGCCGGTGAGATTAGAACCGCGGAACTGCAGCTAGCAGTCAGCTGAAGTGGCCTGCAGTACTGCACCCTAACCACTCCACCACCTCGGCTCATTAGGTTCACTTAAGTAGTGCAAATGGGTTTGGAGCCTTCTTGGAACTATTGAAAGGACTCTGTTGTAGAGTGGAGATAGATGATGTCATATCCCTCCCCCTCTATTGAGAGAGAGAGCTATTCAGTTTTAACATAGATGGATTCTTTGACCCCTCTTTCATCTTTTGCCATCTATATCAAAATTGACCAGCCATCTCTCAATAGGGAGGGAGGGATATGATATTATTTATCTCCACTCTACAACACAGTCCTTTCAGCAGTTCCAAGAAAGCTTCACACTTTGCACTACTCAAGTGAACCTAAGAACCCAGACACATCTCCAAGTGGCCTTGCATTCTTTTAGAGAATGCAAATGACCAGCAGCCTGCAAGGAATACAAATCCTTCTTTTCCCCATCATCCAATCAGAGCTGAAGAAGCTTCTTGGATAAGAAAGGAAACCTCTTCAAAGAAAAATAAAAGACAAGAAAGTCGAGTTGCCTCTTGAAAAAGCACCTTTGGGACAACCATGACTTGGATGACTGAGAACCTCCATAGACCAATCAAAAAGAATGTTTGTAGCGCAGGGTTGAAATGAGTTGGTCCTTGGTGCTCCCTGAATTTCGTTGTTTTCCTGCACATTACTCAAACTAGATAGCATCATTAGAGTATGCAAAAAATGTCTGCAAGAAAAGAACCAAATTCAGAGAGCACCAAGGACCCCTCAATCCAGGGGTGAAATTCAGCTGGTTCGGACAGGTTCTGGAGAACTGGTAGTGGGAATTTTGAGTAGTTTGGAGAACCAGCAAATACCACCTCTGGCTGGCCCCAGAATGGGGTGGAAATGGCGATTTTGTCATATCCTTTCCCCAGGAATAGGGAGGGAATGGGGTTTTGCCGTATCCTTCCACCAGAATGGGGTGGGAATGGAGATTTTGCCATATCCTTCCCCCAGGAGTGGGGAGGGAATGGAGATTTTGCAGTATCCTTCCCCTGCCCTGTCCACCAACCCACACAGAAACAGTAGTAAAAAAAAATTGAATCCCACCACTGCCTCAATCCTATATACAGACCAGATTGCCCCAAAAGGAGTTGGTCACCAAAATCACAGCTCTCTTTCCTCTCTACTGTCATTTTTGTAAGGACGTTTAAAATGTCCCATTCAATCATTTAAAATGTCCCAATCAAGTTCTGTTGCCACCTGATATATTTTATCTCACTATTGACTGTCTCATCAAAATAATACAGTCTCTTCAAAAGTTCATTTCTGAATTATTTTGCTTAGTTTGAAATTCAAGGGTCTACCCTTTGTATCACGGCATCGTTTGTCCATCATTGTGCCTAATTGCAGGCAATTATTCCAGCATCTTAATGCAGCATAGATCCAATGCCTCTATTTCAAAACTCAGCTTGCAAACTAAACCAATCTTAACATCCCACTCTGAATAAAATTAGAGCTGATTTGTATAGGCCTATAAACTGCACTCCCAGGGTGTAATAACAACTCTGTTTAGGAGCTCATGCAATGCACTAGTAATTTTGACATTTTAATTAGACATAAATTAGGAGGGCTAAACAAAGATTTGAGATCCTTTTCTGTAAATATTACAACAAATTCTGATACGGATGATGTTAGAATTCAAGAATGACACCAAAAACACTTTTGTCCATAAGATGATCCTGAGTCCAGAGGTGGTATTCAGCCGGTTCGTATCGGTTGGTCTGAACCAGTATCACGGGTGGGCCTGCCCACCTGCCCCAGCTCTATGCTGTCCTATTTAGGCATGTTTTCAAGCCACACACATGTGTGCAAGCCGCACACATAATCAAAGCACATCAGTGGCAGGATTCAAATCATTTAACAACCAGTTCTCTGCCTTAATGACCAGTTGGGGAGGTGGGGCTCGGTGGTCATGTGACTGGGTGGGCATGGCCAACTCAACGTCACTCAGGTCGATGGGCCTTAGCTGTTACAATGTAATAAGGGTTAACTGGAGAGGCAAATTCTGTAAGCAGGGCAATAAAGATTAGGCTAGAAACAACACCAGAATGTTTCCTTCCTGCCTTCCTTACTGGATTAGCCCTGTAAAGTAGGGGGGAAAAAAAACAAAATGAGATTTCTTCCAACAATCAGTTCTCCAAACTGCTTAGAAAGTTAGCAACCGGTTCTCCCAAATAGGTGCAGACTGGATGAATCCCGCCACTGAAGCACATGTACGGAAAGCTGAGCACATACATGGATGGGATGCATGCTAGCAAAGCAAGCACCCATGCCCACATTTGCGAACTGATCCTGACACTTAAAAGGGAGAAAATAATGTGTTTTTTTTCCAGTTCCCACACCAATTTGACATCGGAAACTGAGTGATTCTTTTGAAAATTTGTAGAGATGAAGAAATAGGGAAAAGAGCCCTCTTGTTCCATTGTTAGAATCAGCCACTGCTAGCTACGTTCTTGAAAAAAACTGTTCTCTGCCCAGAGACAAACAACAGAACCAACAGATATCAAAAAGCAATATAAAATCTTTCCACATGCAATATTTAGTACAGCAAGTTTCCATTTTGCTCAAAAGGGAACAGAATGTAACTTTTGTACTTTAGATTTAAAACCGTTATTTCTGCTGAAGGTTGCTAAGCACGTAAGTACACACTACATGGTTCCATGGTGGAGAAATAAAAATAAAACCAGAGAGAGGAGAAATTGTTTTTTGTTATTAACTGTAAAATGGAAAAAAAAATATTGGATATTTCATAAGCAACAAAGTATTCATCTGGTGTAGAGGATATGCTTAAGACTGTATTGTCTAAATAAATGTTTTGAAATATTTACTAACAGCAACTATGGTTTACTTTTGGACTTTATTTTGCTAGGTCCAGGAAACCAGAATCTTGATACGTGTATCTGAATTTTCTCTAGACAACATAGCTTGCTAACTTAATATTTACTCTCTCACTCTCTGTCTCTGTCTCTCTCCCTTATTTCTCTCTTTCTCCCTCTCTCCCCCTCTTTCTTTCTCTCTTTCCTCTCTCTCTCTCCCTCTCTCCTCTCTTGTTCTCTCCTCCCTCTGACTCTACCTGTCATTTCTCTTCTCTCTCTCATCTATCCATTCCATAATTTATAAAATGCATATGCCCA
Organism: Thamnophis elegans; assembly: GCF_009769535.1. NCBI lineage: Eukaryota > Metazoa > Chordata > Lepidosauria > Squamata > Natricidae > Thamnophis > Thamnophis elegans. The sequence continues at coordinate 59,144,334 of NC_045551.1, read as the reverse complement.
AGGATAAGACAATATGTCAGCTATGCTTTTTCAATGCGCCACAAGGAGTAGAAACATTTGCATACTTCATAATTCATTTCAATTAACCTTGGATTCTTGGGAAATTTTCTATCTAGGCGCCCATTAGGAGAGTACCTGCTTAAGCATGATGCTCTGAACAAATGCATCATGCGTCCTTTGCACAGCATGTATAGGAACACAGATCATATCTGCATGCTGGGATGTGATTTACTGGCACTTACGAGCAGTTTAGTGCATAACCAGTGGCTGAAGCCTTTTATCGTTTTCAGCATATTGAAATTTGGAAAGGAAATTAATGAAAAAGAAAATAAGCTTTCAAGTTTACTGGTTCTTGTAATGTAAAAGAGAGTTCAGGATGTCCACACTCATGGTGTTTCCAGTTCTGGTGGAATTATTCCAACTCAAATTAAAATTTTATTTTGGATTTAATAACCGCACAGTAATGCGCATTATACAGGGAAGTTATCCTGCATTTTTTATACCAGTTGTCAGGCCTACAGCCATCTTTTCTTTTGGATCTTTGGCCTGCCACACTTTCTATTATTATACTATGCATTTTCTATTGTGGGAAAATGGGAGGGAGGATTGTAAGGAGTCACATACTATGTAGCCATAACAAAATTCTTTCTAGAAAGCCAAGGTCATTCTTTGTCTCTGCACCTGAACGGAATTAGATGGGTGGAACTGCCAACATGGCAGTGGGAGATTGGACCATGCAATGAACTTGTGGGTGTGGGTGCTTTCAGATTCGGGTTTTCCCTGATGTGCCAACATGGCTCTCTTAATAAATTGGAACTTTGAGCAATACCTTGCCTTGGACGTTGATTTAATTTTGGATGCTATTTGGAACACTGACACCAGTTCCCCCAAATGTGATGGAAGAGGATGTGCTTCCGAAATGCTTTTGAAATAGATGATAAGGTCAGATCTATGATGATGTACATTATACATGTTCCTTGAGCATTATAATGTAATTTCAAGGTTATGCATGTCCCAGCTACTTCTCTATCCTGGAATTCATCCCATTGAGCATTTCTCGAAATCAGATTAGTGTCAAATTGAAACGGAGATAAATTCTTCAATTTCTTTTGGAGAATATCTCCTTTTCACCCACTTTCTCTGTTCATAGGTTCTTTGGTTCCTAGCTCTAATTATGTATTGATCAATGTATGTAGGCTTCAGTAAGATTTTAGTTCTAATTCAGTGGTGGTATTCACTTACCTTCCCTACCAGTTTGCAAATGTGAGTGTGCATGCACACACTCCCTTTGCTCGCATGTGCCTTGTCTGCACATGCACAGTGCTTGTGCATTATGTTGGGGTGGGTGGGTGGAGCCTCCCACGGCTGCCACTACTGGTTCGCCCAAACCAGAGAGAACCGGCTGAATACCACTTCTGTTCTGATTCTGAAATATCTATGAACGGGAATGGATAGGGAATCACATCAAAGAGTTAGATCTAGAAGCATTTCCTTGATCCCTGGATCCTCATTTAACACATAACCACAGACCTGTGGTTATAGTGTCTGCAACAATTTTCCAAAAGACCCCTATTTTTAGAAATGGACTGTTTCAGGGGTGCATAGCTTTTGTTTTTCCACCATCAAGAATGTAGGCAGCGGAGAGAGGATGGGAGGCAGGGTGAGAAGGAAGGGAGGGAGTGTACTGGGAGAGAGGAGTGAAATAATAAGAAAGGTTATGGATTGTGCTGAAATGGACAAACTAACTAAAGAAATCCAGGGAGAAGAAGAATCAGAATTCTACCAGATACGGGATAAATGGTATAGGTGGATGGAGGAAAGAAACAAGAATCAATGAAGGAATATAACAAAACTCAAAAAATAATAGTTATGAGCAAAATAAGAGGGTTAAGAATGGTGAAATCCAAATGAAATACAATAGAAGGGGAAATAATATAAGGTGAGCGGTATCGATGGATGATTGCTATTATAAAGAACAGGAAGCTCCTGTTCGTATTGTATTGTGTAAATGTGGTGTACGTCTAATTTGTGTGTGTGTGTATTTTACATGTTTGTTAATAAAAATCTTTTTTAAAAAAAGAATGTAGGCAGCATTGGGTGTGAGTGAGTTATTAGGTGTTTTCTGTAGTGGCATTTGAATGTGAGTTGTGCTCATTTTGGCTACAGATCTTTGTTAACGTATATATTTTTTATAATGTTGGGGCCATGTTTTCTGCCAAAAAGAATGTGATTTGGTGATCCAAACTTCAAAGAAACTGTTCTAACATGGTATGAAGAAGCAGAGAGTGATCTAAGTGAGGTGGAATCGAACTGCGATGAAAATTTTGTAGTGATGAGGAACTCGTCTCTGCCACCGATTCTGACATCAGCAGCGATGAAGCTCCCAATGAAATTGATGACCAGGTACAATCTACGTCACGCAATAATTTATATGGCAAAAGCAAATTCAAATGGTCTTCTGTACCTTTTGGAAGCAATAGATTCAGAACTGCTAGTCACAATATTGTTGTGCAATTACCTGGACTACGGACAGCATCTAGAGCGGTCATTATGACATCATGTCTCTAATAGGGTAGCCGAAATAATATGTCTGTGGTTACAGGTTAACTTTTGGTTTCAAAGCTATGGTTCACGGTGTGTCATGGCTTTAAAAGCCTTCATCGGCTACCAACTCTATTCTTCCCACCAGATATCAGCTTGATGGGACCCTAATAGGAATCTCTCCAGTCCTCGGACATGCAAATCTATGAACAGACAACAGCAGAAGGATAAGGCAACATAAGAGGAATGACTTTTTCTAGAAGAAGGCAGATCTGGAAGAGTTGATCTAAGAAGAGAAGGCAAACCAGGTCAGATCAGAAAGTCTTCCTGTTGAAGGAGCTTGATAGGGTTACTGGAAGAGCATTATTTGCCAATGTCTTTTGATGTTTTCAGCTAGGAGTGACCCTTACGGATGGACTTCTTTCTTAAACTCTATCTTGACGAGTGTTCAGATTCTTCTTGCTATAGGCAGTTTCCTGGAATGAAACTAATTCCATCATCTAGAGCAGGAATGTCAAACTCAGGGCCCATGGGGCATATGCGTCACCTGCTGGCCACGCCCATCCCTGGTTTAGCTAAGGGGAAAAAGTCATGTGACAACAACATGATGCCATGAGTTTGACACTCCTAATCTAGAGATAGATCAGGCATGTAATCACTGAAAAAAGCTAAGTACAGTTGTTTGTGAAGTATAGACAAAAAAATGTGATAAAAGTGCTCCTGAATTCAGGCCAGCTTCCCTCTCGGTTTTACAAATATCACCATTATTCCGGGGAGAAAATAGGTATTTCTGTTCTTCTGCCACCATTTCCAGTTCAAATTGATAGTGTTTTACACATCTTAAGTTAAGACATCTTAAAAGAATAACAGAGTTGGAAGAGACCTTCTTCTAATCTTCTAGTCCAACCTTCTGCTCAAAAAGAAGACCCTATATCCATGATGGTGAACCTATATTCACGTGTGCCACAAGGGGCACCCAGAGCCTTCTCTCCAGGCATGCCTGTTGCTCTTCCAGGTTCCAGAGCTGGTCTTCCCATGCGCATGTGCATGTGCATCAGAAACCAGAAGACCAGGTGACCGGCGCACATGCACAACCCGGGAACCAGGAACTCAGCTCCCCGGAGCACACCTGTGTGCACTGGGAAGCTGAGTTTCTGGTTTCTGGCACTCCTGCATGTGTGCACCAGGAAGGTGCTCTTCCAGTTTTTGGTGCTAATGATGCAAGAGAGGTTGCACAGGTAAACCCACCAGTGGCTGGCCAGGTTAGGTGGTCTTAATAGAATGGACCTTATAAATTCATATTAGTTTGGCTTTTCATTCTAGTGCCCTGGAGTCCCAAAGTTGACTTTTAGCTAGAGTGAACTTTCTCCCCAAACTTCCTCATAAGTATTAAAAATAGGGCTGAACAGTGTAGCAAGACCCTGTAAAGGGGGGGCACAGGAAGCCAGGCGTGGGTGAGAGATAGAACAGAGGTAAAAGCTGCTGACAGCTTAAGACGAAATAGGAACTTCTCTTTTTTGTATTTCTCCTATGTCCTTTGCTGTAACATTCCAAATGAACTTCTGCTTTTCGAAATGTCATGCTTGTCTCGTGTATGGAAACGCCTTGAGAATGCACAGTGTGGAACACGGCATAAAAGTAGCATCCTGGGCAGAGCCCAGGCAGTTCAGATTTTGGTGTGTGAACACGCTGAACTCGATGCATCCAATAAACCTGTTTCTCTCACCTTCGTGGTCTCAAGTCCTAGTCTTTCATAAGTAGATTACAAACCTCAATCTGCTGCTACACTCCCCCTGCACACATTCCAATTTTGGCACTCGATGCCAAAATGGTTCACCAACACTGCCTTATATCATTTCAGGCAAATGTATGTCCAGTCTCTTCTTAAACATTTCTGAAGACATGAAAATCATTATCTGTGAGGGGGTGGGGGTGGGGGAAATCACAATCATATGGCGCAGTGGTCAGGGTGCAGTACTGCAGGCCACTTCAGCTGACTGTTATCTGCAGTTCAGCGGTTCAAATCTCACCGGCCCAAGGTTGACTCAGCCTTCCATCCTTCCGAGGTGGGTGAAATGAGGACCCAGACTGTGGGGATGATATGCTGACTCTGTAAACCGCTTAGAGAGGGCTGAAAGCCCTATGAAGCGGTATATAAGTCTAACTGCTATTGCTATTGCTATATCCAGAAGATGGGTTCTTTAGTCCATAGATAATTGTGGGAATTTAAAAAGGAATGGATGGAAAGGCAATAAACGGATTAAACAGTAAGCATGTGCATGAAACAGAAAATGAAGATAACCTAACTTAATCTTGCTTCTGATGTTTAAACCAAAATGGTTCATGTCTTCTCTGTTCTTACAGAATAAAATTCAAAACTTTGAAAGGGTTTCAGAAACAAATAACACAAAAAGAACTTTGCTTTTGTTGCAAGAAACGTACATCTGGGTTCAGTTCCAAGTGGGGGAAAAGACACTGGATTCATGGAAGTTGCTTGGAAAGAAGATTTTAATGGTGGACACGATCACATGCCTTGAAGATCTTGGGTGAAGAAAAAAGGGCGGAGATGCTGAGAGTGTCTTGGTTTTATGCCCTCGCCGGGCTTTTGAATTTGACCTTGTAGCCTGATTGGTTGCCAGACTCCCATGGGGCCATGCAGGAGTAACTCTGTAGGTTGTTCGTGTCCCAAGCTTGGTTGACTCTTGCTGGGTGATGATATTATGAAAGGGCTTTGGGCAATTCCTACTATGGCTCTGCCTGTAGGAGGTAGATCTTAGTTATGTAGAATAGATTGGCCAAGACCTTAATGGCACATTAACAAAGGTGGGATGGGTTTCAAAAAAATTTGGAACCTCTTCTGTAGGTGTGGCCTGCTTTCCGGGTCCACTGGTGGAACCTCTTCTAACCGATTCGGTAGATTTGACGAACCGGTTCTACCGAATAGGTGTTAACTGGTAAGAACCCACCTCTGGATGGGGGTGGGGTGAGTGTCTACCTCCCTTTTAGGGGAAATATTCTGCCCTTTTAATATTTCCTAAAATACTTCCTTTTTCAAGGAGAGGGATGGATGCTAACTTTCTATACTTTCCTTTATGGTCTCAGGGCCTGAAAAAGAATTGGGGTAGTACTCTAACTAGAGTGCTATTTTTTTTGCCTAGCCTATGGAAAACTGGCCAAAATCTATTTTAAATCATTTTTAAGATACTTTGAAACCATTTTTTAAAAATCCTTATTTAATTTTGTGTTCAATCCCCTTTATCTCTTTTGCAGAAGAAGGTGGCTTAAACCCCAGATAACTAGACTAAAGTCATAGGCAGATATCAAGTAGAGTACCACTCTTTTCCTAGAAGGCAAATACTAAGAACTTAGAAAGGTGTACTTATTCCTTTTGTATCTGAATGAATTTAAATGATTAGTGATTTCTTTTTCACAATCCATACTGTCAGAAGTGCACGGGCTTCTTCCCCTTAGATAACAAAGCTATTTTTTTCCCCATACAAGTGAATATGACCTATTCTTGTGAGAGAACAAGCCTGTTCTGCTATATAATGGGAGTGAATGATTAGATTTTTTTCTCTCCCCCCGCCCCACACAAAGTAATCTAAATTGAATTTTAAGGCACTTTTTGATGGGGTTGCATCTCATTTCCATCTTGAATGTAAAATCACTCAGTTTGAGCAATAGGCTGACTCTTGCTTGTGTGGTAATTTAGCCTTATTTTATAGTGTTGTGTTTTTTTTTTAAAGGAAATAAGGATGCAAATCCTTAGGGTTAAATTAGGCATTATATAGCAAGCTAATTAACCACGGGCTATTTACTTAACTACTTTTTGGACAGGATCTGAAGCATTTCACTCACCTCAGTTGTCTTCCTTACATGCCTTCCAATTGACTGCTTGCACCTCTGTGGGTCCATTAAGGTTCACGTTAAGTCCTCCCTCCCCAACCGAGCCTTGATAAAGTGGGGTCCTAATGTGCTACGGAAGGAATGTTCCGAATGGCAAAGCTTGTTACAAAACAGTTCTACCTTGAGATAAGTATTATAGCAATAGCAATAGCAGTTAGACTTATATACCGCTTCATAGGGCTTTCAGCCCTCTCTAAGCGGTTTACAGAGTCCGCATATTGCCCCCAACAACAATCCGGGTCCTCATTTTACCCACCTCGGAAGGATGGAAGGCTGAGTCAACCCTGAGCCGGTGAGATTTGAACAGCCGAACTGCAGAACTGCAGTCAGCTGAAGTAGCCTGCAGTGCTGCATTTAACCACTGCGCCACCTCGGCTCTCTAGTCACACCCACTGATTTCCAAGAAGCAAATGTCAGGTAGCCAAAATCACAGAGCAATGAGGGTACGAAAGTGCAGCTGTTGATAGCAAATACAGAGTGGAGGAAAAAACAACCTCTAAGCATCACTGGAGTCCCGAAAACATCATTTTAGCTGATGCCTTTAGCAGAAAGGAGATGCTGTGGCCCACCAGAGGCCTACGGAGCTGGCAGCAGATTTGGACAGTGAGGAGGTTGGGGAGGAACATGGGCCAGTCCTGAAGTTTGGGGAAGGCTCTGAGGAGGGCTCTGTGTTGGAGGCAGAGAGGGGGCCAGGGCCATCTGACAGTTTTCAGCTGCCTTCAGAGTCAGACATCAGTGAGGCAGACGAACGGCTGGAGCCTGTTCCCAATGTGTGCATGTGCTGAGTTGCCAGATGAAGGGAAGGAGCTAAAGAACAAGGGTCGACTTGGAAGTAAGGCCACAGATGGATGATGAATGGCCCCTCCCAGAGGAAATAAAAGAGGAGCGAAAGGGGAGTGGAGTTTGCAGGAGACAATTAGTTTGCTTAATTGGTTCGTGACTCTCCGAGACTCATTGCCAAGTTTTGCAGATATCAGCCTGGCAGCTCTCCAAGTCAGATAAGGTCTGTGACTGTAAATCCTCCCTTGAAAGACTTTGCTGGATGTGAATGAGCAGAATTAACAGTAAATTAATAAAAGGGTTTTTTAGGAACTTACTTCAGGCTCTTAGGAAGCCTAGGTCAGAACACTTGGTGCTCTCTGAGCTTGGTTATTTTCGAGCAGACAATGTATTTCATTACCCATACTGGATAACACCATCAGTTCTAATCTTGTCCAGGACTGATGATGTTACCTAGTCAGATAATGCAATGTCTTCAAGAAAACAACCAAACTGAGAGAACACCAAAGACCCCTCACTTCCACCCTGAACTACAAATATTCTCCTTTATGGGGTACTAGTTTATAGTTCTTACAATGGAGATACTAAGAGGGCAGAAAGTCTTGAGTTGTCAAAATCACGGAGGGCAATGGAAGTCAAGGTTTATTGGCCATTGGTGATAATTATGGAACATGGAATATTATGACTTGACATGTAGCAAAAATCAATGCTCATGAGCATGAATGAAATATATTTGTGTGCCTGTGAAACTAAGAGAACAAAACGATTGAAATTCAATGGTGAAAAAGTAAGGTACTACATTTAGGCAAGAAAAACCAAATGCACAGGTACAGTATAGGTGGTACCTCACTCAATAATAGTGAGAGAGATCTTGGGAGTCCTAGTAGACAATCACTTAAATATGAGCCAGCAGTATGTTACAGTTACCAAAAGAGCCAACATAGTTCTAGGCTACATTAAGAGAGGGATACTTGGGTACTTGAGAGACCGCCTACTGCATATTACCTCCACTAGGCCGATAAGATCCCATAGATTAGGCCTCCTCCGAATCCCATCAGCCGGCCAATGTCGACTGGCAACTACCCGGAGGAGAGCCTTCTCGGTGGCTGCTCCGACCCTATGGAACGAACTCCCCGTGGAGATTCGTACCCTCACCACCCTTCAGACCTTCCGCGTAGCCCTTAAAACCTGGCTGTCCCGACAGGCCTGGGGCTAAAGATTTCAGCCCCACCCGAATAGTATGACTGTTGTGCTTTTTAACGATGTATTGTCTTCATGTGTATAACTTGTTTTGTCCTTCCCTCCCCCTGAGTTGTGAGCCTCCCTGAGTCCCCTCAGGGAAAAGGGCGGCATACAAATAAAGTTAAATCCAAAATCCAAATCCAAATAGAATCAAGATTACGTGAAGTGTTAATACCACTTTATAATGCCTTGGTAAGGACACACTTGGAGTACTGCATCCAGTTTTGCTCTCCACAATGTAAAAAATATGTGGAGACTCTAGAAAGAGTGCAGAGAAGAGCAACAAAGATGATTAGGGGACTAGAGACTAAAACATATAAAAAACAATTGCTGGAATTGGCTATGTCTAGTTTGATGAAAAGAAGGACTAGGGGAGACATGATAGCAGTGTTCCAATATCTCAGGGGTTGCCACAAAGAAGAGGGAGTCAACCTATTCTCCAAAGCACCTGAGGGTAGGACAAGAAGCATGGAAACTAATCAAGGAAAGAAGCAAACTAGAACTAAGAAGAAATTTCCTGACAGTTAGAACAATTAACCAGTGGAACAACTTGCCTCCAGAAGTTGTGAATTCTCCAGTGTTGTACGTGTTTTAGAAGAGATTGGACAAGCATTTATCTGAAATGTTGCAGGGTTTTCTGCCTGAGCAGGGAATTGGACTAGAAGACCTCCAAGGTCCCTTCCAACTCTGTTATTCTATTTTAGAAGAGTCTACTAAATCCGAAGGCAAGTGGAATAGATGAAAACTTGCTTGGATGTGAGGATGCCGGTCGAATGATGAATTTAAAATATATATATTTTTTGAAAAGAAAAAGCAGTTTGCTTAAGGAAGGTGGTGAGAGTTATTTAATGAGCACAGAGAATGTGACTGTTTCTAATGACTGCAGTCGTATTGGCACTGCTCTCCTCTACCAAAGGAAAGGTTGCAAGGAGGAATATAACATCACCAGGAGGGTTGAGGTTGTTAATTACGCTGCCCAGGATTTCGACTGAAAGAGAATAAGAAGTGAAAATGAGGAAAAAAATGGGAAAACGAAGTGCAACTTTGTACCTGCAGGTTTTCCATATGAGATTTTTATCAGGTATTTGAGAAATACATGTTTTTGTGCCACGGTTGATATAGAGCAGGGGTGTCAGACTTGATTTCATTGAGGGCTGCATCACGGTTTCGTTTGACTCCATCGGGCCAGGGTGGTGAAAATGGGCTCCTGAGCTCAGTTTTTCACTGCAATGACTTCTGGCAATAGCAATATCACTTAGACTCATATACCGCTTCAAAGTGCTTTACAGCCCTATCTAAGAGGTGTACAGAGTCAGCTTCTTGCCCTCAACAATCTCAGTCTTCATTTTACCCATCTCGGAATGATGGAAGGCTGAGTCAACCTTGAGCCTGGTGAGATTCGATCTGCCAAACTGCTGGCAGCCGGTGATCAGCAGAAGTAGCCTGCAGTACTGCACTCTAACCACTGTGCCACCACGGCTCCTGCAACCCTCTGCCAGTGAAAACAGAACTAAGGAAGGCTATCTGTGCCCCTCCTGCACTCTCTTTTTACTGGGCAGAGGGACCATGGACTGGTCCTTTGCTGTTTTCAGGGCAGCCCTGAGGGCCAGATTTAAACATCCCATGGATTGGATACAGCCTATGGGCCTTGAGTTTGACACCCCTGGTATAGAGCAATCAGGGATGGGTTCTGGCTTCTTTTACTGCTGGTTCGTTCAGGGCTGCGCATGTACAGAAGCAAAAAACAAGATGGTGGCCCCAACGGCACCGCCAATAGAACCAGTTTATGTGTGTGTCTGGCTGAGTTACTACCTACTCAGCGAACTGGTCTGAACTGGTAGGAACCCACCTCTGAGTGCAATCTTTAAGATGTATGGATTTCAACTCCCAGAATTCTGAGAGTTTTGGGGGGCACCCTGTTTTCACTGTAAGAGGCACCATGGGCTGATACTTTGCTGTTTCTAGGCTGGCCCCACGGCCCAGATCTAAGCACCCCACAGACCAGATGTAACCTGTGGGTCTTGAGTTTGACACCCCTGATATATAGAGCAATCTTTAAGATGTATAGATTTTAACTCCCAGAATTCTGAGAGTTGAGGTCCACTCATCTCAAAGTTGCTGAGGGTGAGAAACACGGATATAGAGAAAGAGTGTGAAAAAGCAAAACGCCTTAAATTATGGAAACTCTTGTGTGGATACGCTGTTGAAGATGTGCTGCTAAATGCAAAGGCTTGGCATGATAGAAATAAAGAAAATTGTGCAAGAATAATTTGATAGGAGTGCATAATGTCCCCCTTTGTCATTTAGTGTCTTTTGGAAGAAAAATCCTGGCTCTGTTTGTGGCAAAGGGATGTCGGATTGGGGGGACATGAATATATGTGTTTCTGTTTGCAGATGAAGCTGGGTTGCTGACAGAGAACCGGAATGATTTTTCAAAAAAATGTGCCAGGAAATGGATCCGAAAATTAATGCATCAAAGATGAAGGTATTTTCTACCAGCACCAAGGTCTTTCTGTTTGAAAAGGAAAATGGAATACACAATTGCAAGTGAAACATAAATAGTGGAAAGCTGGAGCTAATAGACCAATATGTGTGCCTTGCTAGAATGTTTATAATGCTGGAAAAATAAATATTTAGATGTTCAAATTCTGGTAGAAAGCTTGTGGCGGGTATGTGGTCAGTTACATAAATATTTGTTCCATTATAGAAAAGTGGTTGGTTGGAGAAGATATAAAGAAGGGAGAATTGGAAGTACAGTGGAAAACAATCAGAACAGGGAGCTTCAAACGTGTGCTGTCAAATGACAAAATAAATTGTTAGGAATGAATATTGAAGCAGATAGAGGTGGGTTATTGATAGAAGGAGGAAGAAGGAAGATGGAATTGCAAAACAAATATTTGAAAGAAGAGTGAACACTGAGGAAGGAGAAGAGAAGCCATGGTTATGTGATGTTGATGAGATCCTGATAAACAGAGAGGCGAAAAGTTTAAAGAACAAAAAGGAATATGCGCTTTTATTATGCAAGAAAAAATAGTACAGAAAGGCACAGGGAATGTCATTTACATAAATTTACTTCATTATTTTATACTGATGGTGCAGTGGTTAAGTGCAGTACTGCAGAAAGACTCTGCTCATAGCCTGAAGTTCAATCCTGATGGGGCTCAAGGTAACTCACCCTTCCATCTTTCCAAAGTTGATAAAATATGGAGATTGCTTCTCTCCTTGATTAGTTTCTATCCATTGCTTCTTGCCCTGCCCTCAGGTGCTTTGGAGAAAAGCTTGACTCCCTTTTCTTTGTGACAACCCCTGAATTTCTTCTTCTCCTCCTCCTCCTCCTCCTCCTCCTCCTCCTCCTCCTCCTCCTCCTCCTCCTCCTCCTCCTCCTCCTCCTCCCCCTCCTCCTTCTCCTTCTCCATCTCCTCCTCCTTTTCCTCCTTCTTCCTATTGTTATTGTTATTTTGTACTCTGCATATTTAAAGTAACTATACAAATCCGTTCTGGACATCATTGCCATTTGTTGAGGGACCTACAAATATTTCCTATGAAATTACAAATTCTCGTTTTATAAAGAGGGATAGCTTCCACTATCCTCAATTGATTGGGACGAAACATCCAGAGCCATCATCAAAGTAGATGTTGACCAAGAAATGGATCAAGCTTCATACCTGGGATCAACTCACAGGCCATATACAGACAGGAGTACAAATGTATAATTTCCATTCAATATTTCTTGACAGTGTCTCATTAATCTTCCAGATATTTAAAGTTTGTACAAAGTGCTGCTTAATATTCCAGTGAAGCTTATAGTTTCTTGAACCATGTGGAAAAACATTTATTCTAGAAGGAAGTATCTGTCAGCAGAAAACACTGTCTTCATAGCCAACCAAGAATGCTATTTTGTGCTAATAGAAACCTGGCCGAGCCAAAGTGCAGCAGCTGTGTTTAAGACACAGTCCATTACTACAGGAATAATTTCAATCAAGACCAGAACAGCCAGCTATCTCTCTAATCGTGCAGCGTTTATCAGCCAAATATTGTAATATTGCATTCAACCATACAGATCAAATTGAGTGCAACAAGCGTTGAATATGTTTTATCTGGGAAATCATTGTTTTGTTCTTTCTCTCTTTTCATTTACTTTTTAGGAAATGACTTTTGATTCCTTATGCTTAAATGTTATGCAAGCATGTAAGATGTATCTGTTTCTTACACACAATCCAGAACCCCTATTAAGATAGGAAAGAAGTTGATTCCAAGTCTTAAATGGAATCCCTTGACTATACAGTGTACATTCCCGGAAATCGGAATTCCAGTTTTAGGGGCAATTCATTACAGCATGTTGCATTCTGCTGTCAAGGAATATAACTAGAAGTGGTATTCCAGTTCGTCCGAACCGATAGTAGAAATTGGCAGTGGCATCTGCCCACCCACCCCAGCTCTCTGCCATCCTTTTTTTGGCATATTTTCAAGCCATGTGCATGAATGCAAGCCGTGTGCACAATCAAAAGTCCATGCACAGAAGGCTCAGCGCACGCATGGATGGGACGAGCGCTCATATTTGTGAAGTGGTAGGGAAAATAAGTGAATACCACCCCCGGATATAATCCTTCCTTTCCGATTGGATTTATTTTATTTTACAGTACATTCTACTCAAGGTACCGTCTATCTGTACGAAACAAAATACCTACAAGTAGTCCTCAACTTATGACCACAATTGATCCCAAAATGTCTGTTGCTAAGCGAGGCATTTGTTAACTGAGGTTTGCCCCATTTTATGACCTTTCTTGCCCTACTTGTTAAGTGAATCACTGCAGTGGTTAACCTTAGGGATCTAAGAGCCAAGGTGGCGCAGTGGTTAAATGCAGCACTGCAGGCTACTGCTAGATCAGCAGGTCAGCGGTTCAAATCTCACCGGCTCAGGGTTGACTCAGCCTTCCATCCTTCCGAGGTGGGTAAAATGAGGACCCAGATTGTTGGGGGCAATATGCTGACTCTCTGTAAACCGCTTAGAGAGGCCTGAAAGGCCTATGAAGCGGTATATAAGTCTACTGCTATTGCTATTGCTATATTGCTAACCCTAGTCTTGGCTTGACAATGTATATGTATAAGCATAAGCCAGGATTGTGACAAATGTATCTGTTACTTTAAATGCTAGAGAGAGGTGATTGGATGCTATTGCTTTAAGCAGCCATATAAGGAAGTAGGAACTAGTACAAAGTTCTCTCTGATGCTCCTTGATGCTCCTGATGTTTCCTGAGTTTTACTGATTCTACTGGTTCTACTGTTGTTCCTGATAGTTACTGACTGTTACTGTATGAGCTTAGTATTGGGAGAGAAGACCTTGTATTGGATGGTGGCTAGTCTGAATATTAGTTACCTGTCTTGAGAGACTGCCTGATGCCAATTACCTCCCAAAGACCCATTAGATCACACAGGGTTGGCCTCCTCCGGGTTCCGTCTACAAGCCAATGCCATCTGGCTACTACCCGGGGGAGGGCCTTCTCTGTGGCAGCTCCGGCCCTCTGGAACGAACTCCCCGCAGGGATTCGGACCCTCACCTCTCTCCAGGCCTTCCGAAAAGCCGTCAAAACCTGGCTTTGCCGGCAGGCCTGGGGTTGATGAGTTCCCCTCCCCTCTCGACTTGTGTGGTTGCGTGATTCTTGCTTATTTTAACTATCTGTATTCTGTTCTATGTTCCCTTTTACCCCTTTTGAGTTGTTCGCCGCCCTGAGTCCCTCCCAGAGAAGGGCGGCATACAAATAATAAAATTCAATTCAATTCAGTCTACATGGTGAATTGTGAGTTGAGCAACTGTAACTTCAACGTATTGTAAATAGACTGTTTATATACTACAAGACTACTGATAGTCTGTTTTGGAGACTGTTTATCCTATTTTTGTTAACCAAGTAAAGCTATTCTTTGTTTTACCTTTGGTGGCTGTGAGTGACTGTTCAGCGACACATTTGTTACTAATCTTCTGCCCAACTCGAGTCTCCTAACGGGGATAGACTTAACAGTTAAGCAAGTAACTCAGTTGTTAAGTGAATCTGACTTCCCCATTGACCTTCCTTGTAAGAAGGTCGTAAAGTTGACCACATGATCCGGGGATACTGAAATTGTCATAAATTGCCGTTGCCAGGCATTTGAATTTTGACCATGTGACCATGGGATGCTGCAATGGTCATAAGTGTCAGGGGAAAAGGTCATAAGTCATATTTTCAATGCCGTTTTAACTTTGAATCATCACTGAACAAAACTGTTGTAAGTCGAGGATAGCAAGAGTATTTCTCACTATGCTGTGTGATGACTCAAATCAGAAAGTTATGGAATAAGAGAACTGATATTAAAATTAAACAGTAATGGTACCCAAAATCTAAATTTTCTCATACATTTCCTAGCTGAAATTTATTTGGCTAGAAGTCCTAATGCACATCTTTATAGGGGAATCTTAACACAAAGTGCATATTTCTATTGGAAGGCAGAAAAATAAATCTCCTATAGGATATTGAGTCGAACTCCTTCTGAAGTTTGCGATACACAACAGCTAGAATCATTTGGCAATTTATTTTTCTACCAGATGTTGTAATATTTATGCTTGATTTATGTAACAGCTGGTCCAGAAGAAACACCTGTTTCCATCTGCCTAATTGTTTTCCTTCTCAAACCAATCTGTTAACTTTTCATGTAAATGCCTGGCATAGATATGCTGCACATATTTATTTCAATAAGAGTCTCTCAATAGCCAATGGATCAATACTTATACTATGATTTCATTAAAATAGGTAAAGGTTCCCCTCGCACATAGGTGCTAGTCATTCCCAACTCTACGGGACAGTGCTCATCTCCATTTCAAAGCTGAAGGGCCAGCGCAGTCCGATGATGTGGTCATGTGGCCAGCATGACTATATACCGAAGGCGCATGGAACACTGTTACCTTCGCACCAAATGTGGTTCCTATTTTTCTACTTGCATTTTTACATATTTTCGAACTGTTAGGTTGGCAGAAGCTGGGACAAGTAATGGGAGCTTGCTATTGCTATTGCTATTGCTATTGCTATTGCTATTGCTATTGCTATTGCTAGGGATTCGAACTGCCTTCTAACTGATCTTTCTGATTTACAAGCTCAGCATCTTAGCCACTGAGCCATCACATCCCTCTTGTTTCATAATTACACTACCTTAAAATACAATCTTAATAGCTTCACAAAAAGCATAAGGGGAAGTTTTGAAATATGATCAAAATGCATGGGCAGTAGCCAGTTTAATCCTTTGGTTCATAATATTGTTTTATCAACACTGAAAGCTCTTGATACCTTTTGTTATCTGCTTTCAAGCATTATAAGAATCAAAGTGCAGAAAAGGAAAACCAGCTGTTCATTAAAAGGTTGGGTAGTTTTTAATGCCCTGATAATATACTGCATCGTATCAGAACTTCTTTAGCTTGATATAACTGTGAACCCCTTTTGTTAAACTTCTGTGCATTCTGCATATCTTTTGGATTTCATGCTGTGACTTGCATTTCATTCAGAAGCACTGAGGGGTTTTCTGTGCTAAAGATTAGTGACCTCACTGTTATCCTGGGGACATCCAGTTGGGGATTCCTTTCATGTCGCCAGCTGTTGTGGCCAGCAGGCAGCCAGTGGATCTGGCAGCAAAATGGACAGTGAGGAGGTTGAAGATGAACATGGGCCAGTCCTGGGGGCCGAGGAAAGCTCAGATGAGGGCTGTGACAGCAGTGAGGCAGAGGAACAGCTGGAGCCTGTTCCCAGTGTGTGCATGCTCAGAGCTGCCAGAAGACAAGAACAACAGAGAAAGCAGAGTCAACTTGGGAGTAAAGCCACACCATGGAGGTGATTGGCCCCTCCCATAGGAAACAAAAGAGGAGCGAATGGGGAGCAGGCTTTTGCAGGAAAAAATTCGCTCCTTTGGTCATTTCAAGAGTGGAAAGTTTTATTTGTGACTTTAAGAGACTTTGTGCCAAGTGTTGTCTTGCCCTGCATTTGGAAACTAGTTATCTGGCAGCTCTCCAAGTGAGATAAGGTTAGTGTTGATAAATATTCCTCTGAAAGACTGTTTGCCAAGCCTTGCTGACTATGAATGAAACAAATTCACAGTTGTGTAAATAAAAGAGGTTTTGCTGGGGCCAAGACTCTGCTTCATGCTTTTTAAGGAAGCCTAGGTCAAAACACCAGCAGGAGCTGGAGCGAAGGACAAGAGCTCAACCCTGCCCCACATCAGCTCTTGGGTCTCAAATGTGGGCTTGCTAACCTCCTGCCCTGGGTTCCAACCACTCAGGCTACATTGCTCCTGTGCTGTGATGATAAGGCATATTACGATTCTTTATCTGTGATTATGGAGATTTTCAGTCATCCAGGTCATGGTTGTCCCAGAAGTGCTTTTTTTCCAGATACCTTTTCGAAGAAGCTTCTTGAATGAGAAGCAAAATGTATTCAAAGAAAAACCAGAAAGTCCAGTTGCCTCTGGAAAAAGCATCTTTGGGATATCTGTGATATCCCAACCTTCATACAGGGGTGGGTTTCAAAATTTTTAGCAAGGGGTTCTCTGCCCGGTTTTAGGGTGAGCATGGGTATGGTGGGCACCACAGTGAGGAGAGCAGTTTTTGCCCTCCCTGGCCTCCCCAGGCTCCGGAGGTCCTGTGGAGGACAGAAACAAGACCATTTCTGCCCTTCCCCAACTTCCAGTAGGTCCGTTTTTCACCTTCTCCAAGCCTCCATGCACGCTCTGCACTTACCTGCATCCAACACGGGCTGCGTGGGGACTCCTGGGAGGGGCAGGTTGGGGTTGGCAGAGCCAGCCAGGAGTGGGATTTGGAGGTTCTCTGAACTGCACAAAATCTTAGCTAGAGGTTCTCCAAAACCTTGCGAATCCCCAGCAGCCCATCCCTGCCTTCATAGCTTCTGTACATCACATATAGTATACCTTTGCGTGACCTGAAAATTGTGTGATAGAATATGACGTGACGTCAAAATCGCGCCCACAAATTCGTGACGATAAAATCGCGACGACAAAAGTGCGATGACAAGCACAATAACATCCAAAAAAATTAGGGTTAGGGTTAGGGCTAGGGCTAGGGTTAGGGTTATAACATATGTATGCGTCCCACTATGTTAAAGGCTATAGTTTATTGATGACGCGATTTTGTCATCACGCATTTGTCATCGTGCTATTGTCGAAAATCAATTAGCGATTTTGACGGTGCTCATTTGTCCGTCGTGGTTTTGTCGGCACGCATATGTCTATCACGCATTTGTCGGTGAACCTACCTTTGGATTTCATGCTCTGACACTAAGCCATATCAGGACTTCCTTGTCCCTGTATATCTGTGAGCAAGCTTCACAGCTTTGGTCCATTCTACATATCTTTGGATTGCATGCTGTGGCGATAAGGCATATCAGCACTTCCTTACCATGGTGTAACTGTGAGCCACCTTCATAAGTTCTGTGCATCCTTGAGCATCTGCAAAAGCCCGGATCCCCAAACAGTTGGATGGATGCAAAAGCTTCATGAGGAAATGACAACAGACTTCAACTACTTGAGGGAGTTGAAGGAGACACGCAGCTGCCAGGAGGTTTTCAATGGTATCTTCCTTAAGTTCCAAACAACCTGGACAAGAGATGAAGAAACCCAATTAATTTGCCACCCATAAATTTGTACATAACTTAGAGTGAGGTATTAAGATCACAAACTACTGTCAGAATTTGTTGCAGAAATCAAATCCAGAAACACAGATGACTGATTCAGCAAGATTCATTAACGTCTCTTTATATATAAGAATATATACAATACCCATGCCATTCTCAGAATCAGAAGCATAATCACAAAAGCACAGTTAACAGAAGGATATATTCACAAAAGGAAGGATAATTGGAGCACACCACATATTTAGATAAATCAATTAACCTAAGCCACACCCAGGCTCCAAGCTGTCTAGCATGGGTCTCAATAACCAAACAGTTCCCATTGGCCGACTTGTTACTAAGCCCTATTCCAATTCATGAATATACTCTGACAAATACGTACAGAATTTCTCAGCCATTAGGACACCAGTGGAATCTCAATATTATGCAATATTTTAATTTGGGAACAAAATAACACCATTTTTGTTTTCTCTGTAGGCTTCCCTGGGTTCTCCTTCCCCAAGTATCAGTAGGTTATCCACAGCAGTTCAGGAACATCTGGCACACAATTTTACCTCATGGTATTTGCATTGCACTATTAAACAAATTAAATATTTGAAGTTTGGAAAGATACATTCCTCTGAGATCTGCACTGCAACATTTTCCTTTCCTCATGGGGTGAAACTAAGGGAAAACTGGGATTAAGCCTATGTGTGTCTTTAATGTTTACTTTTTAGAAGTTTTAAGTAATGGATTGAGAATGATGTAGTTCATAAATCCCTTTGCAATCTTCAACTTTACAATATAGCTGAAAGATATCAATACATCAGATTAGGGTTTTGCCTTTTGTTTACATTTAATTCATTTAGCTTCCTTGGTTGAATTGCTAAAAACTGACCTGCAGATTTAAGTCTAGATAAAGTGAAAGAAAAGCAATTTTGTACAAATTTATCAATTTACACCCTCACTAGGACGCTAATCAGTTTCAGACAAACAAATCACAAAAGGAAAATATGAATGTTTACTCTAGCTCTTTCTAATGGATGAAATGGCCAATTTTAGTTTTTAAAATTGCATCTCTCCCTTTGTTCTGACCTAAGCTTCCCCAAAAAGCATGAAGCAGATTCCTTGTCCAGACAAAACCCCTTTTATTAAATGAATGTGTACTCCTCCCATTCAAATTCAGCAAAGGCTTGGCAAACAGTCTTTCAAAGATGAAGTTATGGCCACAGACCTTATCTAGCTTTGAAAGCTGCCATGTAAATATTTTCCAAACGCAGTGCTGTGCAAGGAAAAAATTGGCACAGAGTTTCTTAGATTCATGGGCAGATCTTCACACTCCCTAAACTAACGAATGAATGAAAGAATGAACAAACAAATTGTTTCCTGCAAAAGCCCATTCCCCTTTTGCTCGTCTTTTATTTCCTATGGGAGGGGTCATTCACCATCTACCTGTGGCCTTACTCTCAAGTCGACCCTGATTTCTTAGCTGTTCTTTTCTTCTGGCAGCTCTGCACATGCCCATACTGGGAACAGGCTCCACTTGTTCCTCTGCTTCACTGCTGTCTAGCTCCAAAGGCATCTCTGAAGAGCCGAGGTGGTGCAGTGGTTAGAGTGCTGTACTGCATCCACTTCAGCTGACTGCTAGCTGCACTTCGGCGGTTCAAATCTCACCGGCTCAAGGTTGACTCAGCCTTCCATCCTTCCGAGGTGGGTAAAATGAGGACCCAGACTGTGGGGGCAATATGCTGACTCTGTAAACCACTTAGAGAGGGCTGAAAGCCCTATGAAGTGGTATATAAGTCTAACTGCTATTGTTATTGCTATCTGAGAACTGCCAGTCTGCCTTGTCCCCATCTCTGCCTCTGATGCAGAGCTCTCATCAGAGCCTTCCCCAGACTCCAGGACTGGCCCATGTTCCTCCCCAACCTCCTCACTCTCAGAATATGATGCCAGCTCCACTGATAGGCCACAACACTTTTTTCCAAATAATAGACTTCCTGTAACCATATTATATGTTGTAATCCAAAATGTTTAATGTTTTTAAGCCACCCAGTTGCTTGTAGCTGAGATGGATGGCATATGAGTCAAACAAACAGGTTGGGGCAGGGTGGGAGGGGCCAGACAGGGATGGAATTTGGAGGTTCTCTGAACCGGCCATAACATTAGCTACAGGTTCTCCCAAAGCCAGGCGAAACTGTAGCAGCCTACCCCTGAGTCTACAGTCCTTTGCTAACTTGGTTCTATCTTGCTGAGCTTCTAAGCTCAGATGAGGAGAGCCAGCTCCTGTGATCTACTGAAAGCAAACAAGGTTGGACTTGCTGCATTTCTGAGAAATCAACCTCAATGGATTAGAACCAGGGGTGGTATTCTACCAGTTTGGGCCTGATCAGGCAAACCGGTAGCTCCAAAGATCAGCTGAGAGTGAAGCAGTTCACTCTGAACTTCAGGTGGGCCCGGCCACTCTCCCCTGGGCTATGCTCACCTATATTTCCTTGGTTTTTAGCTCAGCTGATAGGCAGGGCAGACAGCTCTTTTGATGTACCTCAGCTGCAGTACAAGGTATCATATTTTTCGGAGTATAAGACACACCTTTTTCTCTCAGAAAAGAGGCTGAAAATTTGGGTGTGTCTTTATGATGAGCCAAGGTGGCGCAGTGGTTAAAATGCAGCACTGCAGGCTACTGCTAGATCAGCAGGTCAGCGGTTCAAATCTCACCGGCTCAGGGTTGACTCAGCCTTCCATCCTTCCGAGGTGGGTAAAATGAGGACCCAGATTGTTGGGGGCAATATGCTGACTCTCTGTAAACCGCTTAGAGAGGCCTGAAAGGCCTATGAAGCGGTATATAAGTCTACTGCTATTGCTATTGCTATGTCTCCCGAAACCCTGTTCCCTTCAGTAAAATGGCTATGCACAGCCTCTATCTGGCCTTCACAATGCAACGGTCACTGCCTTATGGACGTTGACATTTACGAAGATTAAGTCCAAGTAAGTCTAGGAAGCTTTTAGAGAGCTCCTGGGGGCTAAGGAGGGCAGAAATGAGCCAAAAACAGCCCAGTTTTTGCTCAATTTTACCCCTCTGCCAGCCCCCAGGAGCACTCTATAAGCTTCCTAAAGGCTATCCATGCCCTTTTTAAAATGAAAAATGGGCTCATTTCTACAAAAAAATGGACAATTTTTGCTCATTTTTGCCTCCCCACCTCCACCAGGAGCACTCTGCAAGCCCCCTAAAGGCTCTTCATGCCTTTTGGGGGGTAAAAAAGAGGCCCATTTTTGCAAGGTTTGCAGAGTGCAAAAACTTTAAAAAAAAAAATTTCCTCTTCAAAATCTTGCTGGGTCTTATACTCCGAAAAATACGCTAAGTTTTTAGCTTTGTTTTAACCCACTGTATGCACTCAAAGTGCGCCGGTTGTTCGACCAGTTGAATCACACCACTGATTAGTACAAGCAGAACTGAAATGTAACCAGTGTTAAGCTAGTCCCGTTGAATTTGGGTGGGCTTAAATCATAATCAACTTAAAACCCCTTGATTCACAATATCTAATATACTCGTAAGTATTATTGCTTTGGATCCAACTCAAAATCAATAAGTAAGAATGAGACGTTAAATCCCAAGGCTTCCAAGTTTGAAGCAAGAATTGATTAAAGTGAGAAGGAGAAAAATGCATTAAGTAAGGTGAGAAGATTTATTGGACATAATATGAAAATAAAGGCTATTGAGTACTTGCAGATGTTAATAAATTTGCTTCAATTTTTTTGCCTATCTCTGAGTAAACATTTTAATTTAATCTGGCCACCAAAACATAAATTAAGTTAATAATCAGAGTGATAAATATTTCAGATGTTTGCCTCTTTATTTAAAACTAATCGCGTAGGATAATTTTAGGATAAATGGGCCACTGGGAGAAAAAAAAATAAAGCTGTGAGATTTAAAACTGTTATGATATCCTAAGCCTTAAAGGCCAATTGCTAACTGAGATTATACTTGACATGGATGCTGCAACATCCGTCATATTAATTTTTATATTTTGGTTTAGAATGACATCCAACCTTGGGGAAGTACGAGCTAGAAAAGATTCCATTCATAAGCATCTGAGAAAAAGACAAATATTCTTCACCTAACAAAGGGGAAAGAAGTAAAGGCAACATACTCTCAGTTCATAAAAATCCCAAAGGTGCTTTTTCAAAATGCAACTGGACTTTGTTTTTCCTTAAAGCCGTTTTGCTTCTTATACATTTAACTCATATGCAGAGCACATCATGAGAAAGGTGGTGCTAGATGAATCAAAAGTTAGAAATAAGATTGCTGAGAGAAATATCAGCAACCTCAGATATGCAGATGACACCACTCGAATGGCAGAAAGTGAAGAGGAACTAAAGAGCCTCTTGATGTGGGTGAAGAAGGAGAGTACAAAAGTTGGCTTGAAACTCAACATTAAGAAAACTAAGATGATGGCATTTGGCCCTTTCAAATGATGACAAATAGATGGGGAAGAAATGGAGGTAGTGACAAATTTTATTTTCCTGGGCTCCAAGATCACTGCAGATGGGGACTGCAGCCAAGAAATTAAAAGACGCTTGCTCCTGGGGAGGAAAGCTATGGCAAATCTAGACAGCATACTAAAAAGCAGAGACATCACCCTGCCAACAAAAGTGCATATAGTTCAAGCTATAGTTTTCCCATTTGCAATGTATGGCTGTGAAAGTTGGCCTATAGGGACTGCCAAAGAATTGAGGCCTTTGAATTATGGTACTGGAGAAGACTCCTGCGAGTCCCTTGGACTGCAAGACAATCAAACCGGTCAGTCCTAGAGGAAGTCAACCCTGACTGCTCTTTAGAAGGCTAGATCCTGAAGATGAAACTCAAAGACTTTGGCCACCTAATGAGAAGGAAGGACTCTGGAGAAGAGCCTAATGCTGGGAACGATTGAGGGAAAAAGAAGAAGGGGACGACAGAGGAGGTGGCTGGATGGAGTCACCAAAGCAATCAGGGTGAGCTTAAATGGACTCCAGAGGATGGTTAGAGGACAGGAAGACCTGGAGGAATGTTGCCCATGGCGTCACGATGGGTTGGGCATGACTTTGCAACTAACAACAAAAACATCTCATCCAAGAAGCTTCTTCAGTTCTGATCCAATAGTGGAGAAAGCAAGGATCTATATTCCTTGTAGTGCTCTGGTCGTTAGCACTATCTCTGACAGTTGTTGAGGCCACTTTATGTATTTATTAATAAATAATAATTTATTATTAATAAATAGATTTATTACTGGCTTCAGGGTCATCTGAGTAGTGCAAATGGGTGTGGAACTTTTGTGGAACTGCTCAAAGGACTGTGTTGTAAACAGGAGATTTCACTATTCAGGTGACCCTGAGGGCACAGATAAACCTCCAAGTGGCTTCAGCGACTCTCAGAAAGACTGCTAATTAGGGTTGGGATTCAAAAATTTTAACCACCGGTTCTCTACCCGGTTGCTTGGTGGGTGTGGCCATGGTGGCTGTGGCCTACTTGGCCTCCTGCATCACAGTGGGGGGGATTTTTGCTTTCCTCGAGCCTCTGGGAGGGCAAAAATGACCTTTCCCAGGCGGTGCTCATCTCCACTTCAAAGCCGAAGAGCCAGCGCTGTCTGAAGATTTCTCCGTGGTCACGTAGCTGGCATGACTAAACACTGAAGGTGCACGGAATGCTGTTACCTTCCCACCAAAGCTGGTTCCTACTTTTCTACTTGCATTTTTACATGCTTTCGAACTGCTAGTTTGGCAGAAGTTGGGACAAGGAACAGGAGCTCACTCCATTAGGCAGCACTAGGGATTTGAATTGCCGAACTGCCGACCTTTCTGATCAACAAGCTCAGTGTCTTAGCCACTGAGCCACCGTATCCCTTTTTCTGTATAAATTGCATTCATCTAATTCAGTCCTGCACACATCCTTATAATTGGCAGGTGCTCTGTGTACAGATTGATACACAATTTTGCTTTCCAATGCATGTTCTCGGGACTAACTTTAGTAGTAAATAAATCAGATCACTCTCTTGGAATTACCCCTAATAAAAGAACTACCAATCATTTTGGATAAAAACAAGTGGATATTTTTTTAAAAAAAATTGTAAGCTTTAGAATTCTCCATCTCAAATAATGGATATACTTCTGGAACAGCCCAAGGTCAACTGTTTTGATTAAAAAGAAACAAATGACAACAACCTTAAATGTCTGTCCATATACATTTTTTTTAAAAAAAACTCTTGTAAATCTTGGCACTATTTCATTGATAAGATCTATCTTTCAAATATTGGATCCATTTCTACCACACTCTCATGTAAATTGTTGTAGTGTTCTACAAAGCAACCACAATGCCTTTCAACTATTCAACTCTCAGAGTCATGATGGTGCAGTGGTTAGGACACAGTATTGCAGCTAATTCTGCTGACTGCCTGCAGTTTGGTAGTTTGAGCCCCACTGGCTCAGGGTTGATTGAGCCTTCCATTCTTCCAAAGTTGGTAAAATGAGGACCCAGAGAGTTGGGGGCAATATGCTGATTCTATAAACCTCTTAAAGAGGGCTGGGAAGCAATATGAAGCGGTATATAAGTCTAAGTGCTATTGCTATCGCTATTCTCAAATTACTTGAGGAAACTTTGTCTTCCTATCAGCTGTTCTTTCAAGTTTTGTGGCAGGGATGCTTGAAGTAGATGAAGACTTAAACTAATAGCTTAGCAATTATGTACTGACACATGAAAACTATCCATTTTCATCCTAGCAAGGTTAAAAGATTCTGTGCTTTCTATCATATTACTCATTTGATGTTATATAAGAGCGCACCTTGGGTTTACAGAGGATAATAGCTTTACACAATGCTTTGATTACTACACGGTGGTTTGAAAGAATTGATTTAGAACTGAAAATTGCCAAAGAAACCTAATACAGGAACAGTAAGGAGATTCTTGAAGGAATGATAGTTTTGTTTTAATGACTGCATAGATAGATAGAAGATACCTGAGTTTAAATGTTTGAACAAATATGATTAGATCCAAAGACAAGAATTTTGTTTTGTTTTTTTAAAGCAGAACTAAAATCAAGGACAAACCGTAAAGGCATATTGCCTTTGGAATATTTTCTTAGGTCCTGAACCAAGATTGATTTCTGGTCTTGAAAAACGTTTAGTAATATCCTGCTTTTGGCCTGATGTGAAAGAAAAAAGAGACTAAAACCAGAAGCACACTTTAAGAATGATTATATTCCTTTCAAGAACCAAAGGCTGCATAAACAGAGGGATAGAATCAAGATCACGTGAAGTATTAATGTCACTTTATAATGGCTTGGTAAGGCCATGCTTGGAATACTGCATTCAGTTCTGCTTTTCACAAAGTAAAAAAAAAGAGGTTGAGACTCTAGAAAGAGTGCAGAGAAGAGCAACAAAGATGATTAGGGGACTGGAGGCTAAAACATATGAAGAACGGTTGCAGGAACTGGGCATGGCTAATCTAGATAAAAGAAGGACTAGGGGAAACATGATAGCAGTCTTCCAATATCTCAGGGGTTGCCACAAAGAAGAGGGAGTCAAGCTATTCTCCAAAGCACCTGTGGGTAGGACAAGAAGCAATGAATGGAAACTAATCAAGGAAAGAAGCAACTTGGAACTAAGGAGAAATTCCCTGACAGTTAGAACAATTAATCACTGGAATAACTTGCCTCCAGAAGTTGTCAATGCTCCAACACTGGAAGTTTTTAAGAAGAATTTGGACAACCATTTGTCTGAAATGGTACAGGGTTTCCTGCCTAAGCAGAGGGATGGACTAGAAGACCTCCAAGAATAACAACTCTGTTATTCTGTTCTATGCAAAACAAAAACAAAAAAAAGCAAAATTGCATTTTATTTTTTGCATCCTTCTAGAACTTGAAATTACATGAAATTTTCTCATTTCAACAACTAAACATTGTTTGCTGAATGATGACTCTTGTTTCTCTAGTGTTCACTTTAGGGCTCTTTCGGAGCCAGAGTAAGATTTTAAAATTCTTGTAATTTTAGTTATTCTGTTTTTTTTTTAATGGCGGCTCAGTTCCTGCAATTGCTAGATATTGTTAGTGTTGCGTTTTTATGTTGAACCGTTTTGCTAAAGTTGGGTGGCAGTATTTGTTTTCTTCATTGTACTGCAGAGATGGTGTAACTTACCTTGGATGGTGCAAAAGAATTTCAATAAAAATTTCAATTAAAAAAAATTCAAATAAAAATAAGCTAATCAATGCTACGATCAGAAGTGGTGTCTTTGCATAATTTAGGTATTTGAGAGGCATTGAGCAAGTTAGATATTTACAGAACATCTTGGAAAACTCTGAAAGATGCCTGTAGGCTCCCTTGAATGTAACCTTAAAGTTTGCACCTCCAGGTGTTAAAACAAACAAAGCAAAATGCAATGAAATCTGAAACCTTTGAGACCTTTTATCATAATTTTGGTGGAGTACTATGTTTATGAGGAGGAGGTTTAAGAGCACAGGATATTTGTATTTCATATTTCTATCTAAACTTCTTAAACAAGATAATTTCCTTTTGTATTTCTCTTTGTATGTGTGTGAGTAAATGAGTGAGAGAGAGAGAGAGAGAAAGAGAGAGAGAAATAAGAAGAGAGAGAAAGAGAAATAGGGGGAGAGACAGATAGAAAGGAAAAGGGAAGGGGAGAGAAAGAGAGAGAAAGTGTGTGTGAGAGAGAGAGAGTGAGAGAGGTGGTAGGGAGGGGGAGAAAGAAAGTGAGAGAGGGAGTAGGGAGGGGGAAAGAGAAAGTGAGAGAGGGTAGGGAGGAAGAGAGAGAAAGAGAGGGGGAGACAGAAAGAGAGAGAGAAAAGGAGGGAGAGAGGGAAGGAGGAAGAAGAGGGGAGAGAGAGAGAACTGTGTATTGATCAAAATTTACTGGAGTCCAAATAATATATTTTTCCATTGCTACCTCTTTTTTAAATTTGTTATCAAAACAAAATGAGTTATGAAGCACAAGCTTTTCAGATGCCATTTTCAAAATATCACTTCTGGAATAATGAGGCAAGAAGAAAAATAGTGATCATGGTTTTCAAAAAAAACCATCAGTTTACACGTTTGAAGTTATATTGAAGTTATATTGCAATTGTGACACTTATTTTCTGCCTTTTTAAGGAAGCTTGCATCTATATTTTGTTTCACACAGAAAATGAACCGACTAAATATAGATAGTTATGAACAATGTGATGGAAGGGTGATGGACAACAAAATATAGCAATAGCAGTAGACTTATATACCGCTTCATAGAGCCAAGGTGGCGCAGTGGTTAAATGCAGCACTGCAGGCTACTGCTAGATCAGCAGGTCAGCGGTTCAAATCTCACCGGCTCAGGGTTGACTCAGCCTTCCATCCTTCCGAGGTGGGTAAAATGAGGACCCAGATTGTTGGGGGCAATATGCTGACTCTCTGTAAACCGCTTAGAGAGGCCTGAAGGCCTATGAAGCGGTATATAAGTCTACTGCTATTGCTATATTTTGTTGTCCATCACCCTTCCATCACATTGTTCATAACTATCTATATTTAGTCGGTTCATTTTCTGTGTGAAACAAACATGAGATGGGGATGAAGGGATTTCTCTCATTTTTCTATACCTACACTAGTTTTAATAAAACGAAACAAAACCACAACCGTCCAATGTTCATTTACCCCACCTTTGTCAATCTATGATGACAAAATCTAGTGGAGATTTCTCTCTTCTCAAAAAAATACCAAAAGCAACAAAACACCAAAAACAACAACAACAACAACAACAACAACCTTGATGAATTGGTGTGTGTGTGTGTGTGTGTGTGTTTGTCATATGCACACAAAAAAACCACCCACCCAACAGCAACAACAATTTAGGCAGAAAATGCCAATTCCTGTATATACACTTGAAGGACTTTAGATGTCTAAATCTATATATGTAATCTTGTTTGAGTGTTCAGATAATATGCAAACAAATAAGGAAAATTTTACTTCCTATCACACATAGAACTCCCTTTTCTAAACCAACAGAGAGAAAATCCGTCTGGGTCTAATGATATGGAAGGTTATAAAATTAATACTCTGGCCAAAACACACATAAATTGCAGCAATGTGTTATTCATACATTTGCATAATGCATACCATTTGAATTAAACAAGTCCTAATGAAACAGTAATTTCATTTTTGCTGTAATGAAACCATGTATTGAGTTCATGTAACCACATTACGTCTAGGCATTCCCATTCAAGTTTTCATGTTTCTTAATATTCAATTAAGAGATTTAACAAAAAGGAGAACTTGAACATTGGGCGCTATCTAACAGAATAAAATTCAATGGTGAAAAAAGAAAGGTACTACATATGGGCAAGTAAAACAAAATTCACAGGTACAGTATATATGGTACTTCACTCAATAGTAGTAACTGTGAGAGGGATCTTGGAGTCCTAGTGGACAACCATTTAAATATCAGCCAGCAGTGTGCAGTAGCTGCCAAAAAAGCCAACACAGTTCTAGGCTGCATAAACAGAGGGATAGAATCAAGATCACGTGAAGTGTTAATACCACTTTATAATGCATTGGTAAGGCCACACTTGGAATACTACATTCAGTTTTGATCACCACAATGTAGAAAAGATGTGGAGACTGTAGAAAGAGTGCAGAGAAGAGCAACGAAGATGATTAGGGGGCTAAATTAGTGTAAAACATATGAAGAACAGTTGTAGAATATGGATATGTCTACTTTAATGAAAAGAAGGACTAGGAGAGACATGATAACAGTGTTCCAATATCTCAGGGGTTGCCACAAAGAAGAGGGAGTCAAACTATTCTCCAAGGCACCTGAGAGTAGAACAAGAAGCAATGGGTGGAAACTAATCAAGGAGAGAAGCAACTTAGAACTAAGGAGAAATTTCCTGACAGTTAGAATAATTAATCAGTGGAACAGAAGTTGCCTCCAGAAGTTGTGAATGCCCCAACACTGGAAGTCTTTAAGAAGATGTTGGATAGCCATGTGTCTGGAATGGTATAGGGTTTCCTGCCTAGGCAGAGAATTGGACTAGAAGACCTCCACCTCCAAGGCCCCTTCCAACTCTGCTATTGTATTGTATTGTATGTATTGGAGAGAGAGAGAGAAAGAGACAGAGAGACAAAGAGACAGAGAGACAGAGAGACAGAGAGACAGAGAGACAGAGAGACAGAGAGACAGAGAGACAGAGAGAGACAGAGACAGATACAGAGAGACAGAGAGACAGAGAGACAGAGAGAGACAGAGACAGAGACAGAGAGACAGAGAGACAGAGAGAGACAGAGACAGAGAGACAGAGACAGAGACAGAGAGACAGAGAGATTTCAGACTGAATCAATCCTCTACAGCAGGGGTGTCAAACTGGATTTCTTTGCGGGCTGGATCAGCATTGAAGTTCTCTTCTACAGGTTGGCCAGGTGGAGGGAGAGGGGATAGACACATCCTGTAGCACCCTACTGGCCAAAACAGAGAGTGGGAGCAAAGGTGGGTTCCTACCAGTTTGGCCTGGTTCGGCCGAGTAGGTACTAACTAGACCTGCCACACCCACAAACTGGTACTATCAGCGGCGCCATAATCTCAGCCATCTTGTTTTTTTGCTTCTGCGAATCACAGAAGCTTTCTTTTTACTACTGTGCATGAACGCATAGTGTGCATCAAGTGTGCACGCGCCTGAAGCACATCCCTGAGCGAACTGGCAGTAGCAGAAGCCAAGGGGCCATTTTGGCTGGCAAAGTGCTGCAGGAGGCCATCCAGGCCGAAAATGGGCCGCATGAGGATCACATGCAAACCCCCCCCCCCGTGTCCAATTTTGGCTGCCAGGGGCACTGTGAGCTGGTCCTTTGCTATTTCCAGGCTGGCCCCACAGGCCGGATTTAAGCACCTTGAGTTTGACACCCCTACCCTACAGAAAGAATCCTGCTTCTATAAAGTTTATGGATCTAATTAACCATGCTAGTCCAGTGCTGGTTGATAGAAATTTTCAATTGATTGATTGATTGATTGATCCATTTATATAGCAGTATATAGCAGTAGACTTATATACCGCTTCATAGGCCTTTCAGGCCTCTCTAAGCGGTTTACAGAGAGTCAGCATATTGCCCCCAACAATCTGGGTCCTCATTTTACCCACCTCGGAAGGATGGAAGGCTGAGTCAACCCTGAGCCGGTGAGATTTGAACCGCTGACCTGCTGATCTAGCAGTAGCCTGCAGTGCTGCATTTAACCACTGCGCCACCTTGGCTCATTTCTTACTTTCTAGTCTGGGGATGAACGATTAGCAATATTAGTTTCTCTTCTTTCATCCCTCCCTCCCCCCGATATAGCCTGTTGTAGTTTAAGATATTCCTTAGGTAAAGGTAAAGGTTCTCCTCGCACATATGTGCTAGTCGTTCCTGACTCTAGGGGGCAGTGCTCATCTTCATATCTAAGCCAAAGAGCCAGCGCTGTCCGAAGATGTCTCTGTGGTCATGTGGCTGGCATGACTAAATGCCAAGGGCGCACAGAGCACTGTTCCCTTCCCACCAAAGATGGTCCCTATTTTTCTACTTGCATTTTTATGTGCTTTCGAACTGCTAGATTGGCAGAAGCTGGGATAAGTAACGGAAGCTCACTCCGTTACATGGCGCTAGGGATTCGAACCGCCGAACTGCTGACCTTTCTGATTGACAAGCTCAGCGTCTTAGCCATTGAGCCACCACATGCCTAAGACATTCCTTACCTGCCAGCTAAAGGCATTCTTCTGAGAGTACTGCATTGCCAAAGAAACATTATTGCTTCTTGAGACATATTTACAATTTTATACTTTCATGTTTATTCTTCTTCTTATACTACCTATCCTGTAAAACTAATTTGCTTGGCCTCATAGAGTTTTAAATCAAAACCTCAGCGTCTCAGTCCTGGGTTTGCTGCTCTACAAATAAGAATGGAGGTTTCTAAAGCTAGGTTTAATCTACATTTTTCACTGAACAAACTGCCTTTGCTGGATCATTTGGCAATATCTGTGATTAAATATCTAGATATAAAATGTAACTCTAACTAAAGGTAAAGGTAAAGGTTCCCCTCGCACATATGTGCTAGTCGTTCCTGACTCTAGGGTGTGGTGCTCATCTCCGTTTCAAAGCCGAAGAGCCAGTGTTGTCCGAAGACGTCTCTGTGGTCATGGGGCCGGCATGACTAAATGGTGAAGGCACATGAAATGTTGTTACTTTCCCACCAAAGATGGTTCCTATTTATCTACTTGCATTTTTACATGCTTTCGAACGGCTAGGTTGGCAGAAGCTGGGACAAGCTTCTAGCTATCTAGGTACAAATTCACACATAAACATTCAAACAGGTTGTAATATCCGCTTTGTGAAAAGTGTTAGTTTATCCATCAGTTGCCTTACCGATTGCATAATATTTATGTTGTATCAAGATGTTATTGTAATATGAAATATACATTGTGTATAAGGCAAATATTTATCCATAGAATAAATACGGTCTATGATTATACAGTAGATGCACATCCATATACTTCTGTATCCTTAGGATAAGGAAAAGTAACTGGCATGGACAATCCACTATGTAACTCCAGGAATGTTTAGTTAAACACAGAGAATTAAATCTTTCTGAACTACATTGGAGGTCAATTTCCAAATTATCACATATTTCCTCTCATGCTTGAAAGGGAAATCTTCGACATGGAGAGAAAGTACAGGTCGTCTTCAGCTTATTATCACAATTGAGCCCAAAATGTCAATTGTAAAGTGAGACATTCGTTAAGTGAGTTTTGCCCTGTTTTACGACCTTTCGTGTCCACAGTTGCTAAGTGACTTACTGCAGTTGATAAATGAGTAACCTGGTTGTTAAGTGAATCTGTCTTCCCCAATGACTTTGCTTGTCTGAAGGTCACAAAAGGGGATCCCATGATGTTGGGACACAGCAACGATCATAAGTATGAACCTATGGCCCAGCATCTGAATTTGGATCATGGGCTGCTACGAAAGGTCGTAACTATGAAAAATGGTTATCAGTCACCTTTTTTCAGTGCCATTGAAACTTTGAGTGGTGACTTTATTTAATGTCCCTTTTAATTTTTGTAATATGTGTTTTCTTTTATGTTGTACGCCGCCCTGAGTCCTTGGGAGAAGGGCGGCATATAAATCCAATAAACCTAAACCTAAACTAAATGAGTAGTTGTACGTCAAGAAAGATCTTTTATAAAATATCATCCAAAGGAAAATGGTCGTAACTGTGAAAAATGACAATGTCCTTTTTTCAATGCTGTTGTAACCTTGAATGGTCATTAAATGAACTATTGAAAGTTGAGAACTACCTGTAATTGTTAGGGATATGATGGGTGTGGTGAAGATTAGATATTGGGTATAAGATGCAACATATGGGAGTTCACCTGTGGTTTCCTTTGGGTTGATCAAATATACTCAGCATACATGTCAACTCGTAAAACATTCCTGGCCTGCTCTCAAGTTGCCATAGTGAGGAGGGGGGGAGAACTGACGGAGCAGCTCGGCAGCCATGATTGGAAGCACATTCCATGCATATCTTTCTCAAGGCTATATCTCAGGTTACCAGAGCCAGCCAGAAAAAGGCATGATCTCTACAGCCCACGAAAGTGCTCCATTGGAGAATGTGATTTATGACACACCCTGGGAGGAGGGGAGAACAGGGTCATAGTTGAGCCGTAAATTATATGGGGCAGAGTTGACTTCACTTGGGTACGTGCTGACATGTTGCTCCTAATAAGTAACTGGATTTCTTCTGAAACTTGGCTCAAAGCTCATGAGTTAATTTGGGCATCCGTCTGAACCCTGACAATATGCCTTTATGGAAAATCATAAAACTGTGTCTCCCTTCTTCTGGCCATGTCATGCTCGAAAATTCACTTACTTTTGGAAGACTTAGGGGTAAAAGGAAACCAGGACATCACAAAACACAATGGATGGACACCATCAAAGCTTGTATCAGTCAGAGAATAGATGCAGTACAAGATCAGAAGATGTGGAGAGACCTGGCCCACAGGATCACCAAGAGATTGGACTGAATGGATAACATCATCACATTTTTGTACATCCGCAATGGCTCACGGAAACCATACTGCCAATTTTTGACCAGAAAACTAATGATTGTATCAGACCTGGAAGCCATCTTTTACATTTGGGCCTTCAGGCCTGCCACATTTTCTACTGTGGGAACATGAGGGGTGGGGAATTATATAGAGTGTGGGTGATATGTGGCCATAATAACATTCTTTCTCTGAAAGTCATCTTGCCCTGCAATTGTGATGAGGTGACTGAGAGGCATCACCAGTTGGGGTGGTGCTTTGATTGGACCATGTGATGGACATGTGGGTGCTGGGCAGGGACTCAAACTTTCACTTGGGTGAGGAAAACCAGGAAACTTTCAGATGTGGGTTTTCCAAGATGTGCGAATATGAAAATCTCTAATAAAGTGATTGATTGATTGATTGATTGATTGATTGATTGATTGATTCAGTTTGTATGCCGCCCTATTCCCGGGGGACTCAGGGCGGCTAACAATCAGAAAGGGAAGGGGGTACAGAATAAAAATAAAAGGACAAACAGTGGAACTTTGAGGAGCCTCAAGACATGGAGCCTTCTTTCATTGGGGGCGTTACTTGGAACCCTGACAAATTGATGAGTTGCTCTCTTGAAGAAGCTACTACTAGTCCTCTAGACATGACAGAGAAGAAGTCAGAAAATGAAGAGGGGGAGGGAAGGATCTCCAAACATTCGGCCTATCTGTCTTTCGTTTCCTTTAATGGAGTTTTGTCTTCCCGCAGGCAATCTGAACATTAACAACTGCGTGCCACATTTCCCAAAGTTCAAATTAAAACATAAATATTGCATGTTCACCTGGTTGAATAGCTTTGGTTAAAGCAAAAACAAAACAATTGGAAGTAAACACTAAGTTAAATGGAGCTTACATGTCCAAGTAATTTATGCATTGGATTGCGGTCGCAAGCGGAAATATTAATTTAAAATGTTTTATTTAATGTTCCTTTAGTTTTGAAGCATCTGTAGTATTTTAATCAATACGTTAGTTCTTTGTAGGAGAGAGGAGAAAAAGCTGAAAGGCAAATGTAGAATATTTGTTTTGGCCATGGACTCTCCTGGAGAGATGGCTGCATGAATGATTAGTATAAACTTTTGGCCTTAAAAATTCATCAGTGGGACACTGATGAACCTATTTTTTTTCAAGGATCAATACTAATGTGTACAGAGGTATTAGTCTGAGTTTCCAAGTTATTGTGTGCAATATTTTCTTAAGTTAGCCAATTTCCTAGGAATGAGAAATAGTATTTTAAATTTATGATCACGGTCCAGATCCTAGAAAAGAAGAGAGAGAGAGAGAGAGAGAGAGAGAGAGAGAGAGAGAGAGAAACACACACACACACACACACATTTTCTTTGGGCTTCAGTAGCACAAGAATAACACAAGAAACAAATGTTAGTACTTTTAAGCCCAACAGGATTTTAAAAACCACAGAAGAGGCAGGAAATGGTATTTATTGATCAACAGGATGAAATAAAACAGAACAGGGTAAAAAAAAAAAGAAGTCGAGATGATGACTAGAATATTGCAGTCAAAGATCTGCCGGTATTTTTATGTGTCATCATCTTGTCTTTTTCGATTGCACCCTGAGGACACTCTGCATTAATGCATTCCCATTTACAATATGTTCCTTAACCAGCAAACTGTATTAGTCATAACTATGAACTTCAATTGTTTTTCATTTTAAATAATCGTTCTTGCTAAAAGCACAAATTTAAGATAAACTAAATACAGAACTACTTTTATAGATGGGGGGGTTGGGTTGGAGGAAATAATGAATAGAGCAGAACAGAGCAGAGAAGAGGAGGGTGGGGTGGGGTGGGGTGGGGTGGGATAGGGTGGAGTGGAGTTGAGCAAAACAGAATGGAGTGGAATGGAACAGAAGGGAATGAAAGGGAACAGAACAGAATAGAATTCTGTATTCTTCAAAGGTAATTGGACACACAAGGAATTTGTCTCTGATGTATAAACTCACCTGGGTAGAGTAGAATAGGATAGCAATAGCAGTAGATAAGGATAAGGTAGGTTGGATAGGGTAGGGTAGGGTAAGGTAGGGTAGAGTAGGGTAGTGTAGAATAGAGCAGAGCAGAGCAGAACAGAACAGAACAGAACAGAATAGAATAGAATAGAATAGAATAGAATAGAATAGAATCACAGAGTTGGAAGGGACCTAGTCCACCCCATGCTTAGGCAGGAAACCCTACACCCCTTCAGACAAATGGTTATCCAACAACTTCTTAAAACCTTCCAGTGTTGGGGCATTCACAACTTCTGGAGGCAAATTGTTCCACTGATTAATTGTTCTAACAGTCAGGAAATTTCTCCTTAGTTCTAAGTTGCTTCTCTCCTTGGTTAGTTTCCACCCATTGCTTCTTGTTTCCCCCTCTGGTGCTTTGTAGAATAGAATAGAATAGAATAGAATGGAATGGAATGGAATGGAATAGAATAGAATAGAATAGAATAGAATAGAATAGAATAGAATAGAATAGAATTCTTTATTGGCCAAGTGTGAATGGACACACTAGGAATTTGTCTCCGGTGCATTAACTCACAGCATACATACAAACAGCAAGTAATAGGTTATAGATTATAAATCATAGTTGCAATCATTAATCATAAGTTACAAACTGGAATATATCCTCTTGTTTTCCTAATAGCAGTGGAATGGAATGCTGCTTTTTCCCTGTTAATATTGATAAAATTAGCTCCAGTTTGGAGACAACAGTATGAAAAAACTGTGGATGCCCTATAAACAACTGTGGGAAACATCTATACAAATAATCCACCCTTAGAAGAGCAGCGATGAGACTTTGCCTCAATTTCACTGGTTCAGCATGATATCTTTGGCAGTTCCTACCATCTATTAACCCGGATTATATAAACTGTTGGTGTATTAATATTCTATGGTTGCTCAAGAAAGATGAATCGGAGAATCAGGGTTTATTCCTGAAAGTACAATTCAACACACGAGGATTTACCTGTATACGCAAACTGAACGAGATCCCAAAGGGCACCAGGGTCAATGCCTTCCATTTTGATTTCTTCTTGTTTGGCTTCGCAAACATCATTCGTAAACATGGCCGAAAAGTAATCCGACACTGAGCTGAGTACAAGCCTGGGGTGGTAGGAAGAGAGAGAAAGGCATGAGGAGAAAGAGAAGGAACACATCTCTCTGTTAGCGTACTGTATTTCAGTGGAGTCTGTTTCTGAGAATACTCAACCCGCGACGAGTGTTGTAGCAATGGCAATAGCAATAGCAATAGCAGTTAGACTTATATACTGCTTCATAGGGCTTTCAGCCCTCTCTAAGTGGTTTACAAAGTCAGCATATCGCCCCCACAGTCTGGGTCCTCATTTTACCCACCTCGGAAGGATGGAAGGATGAGTCAACCTTGAGCCGGTGAGATTTAAACCGCCGAACTGCAGCTAGCAGTCAGCTGAAGTGGCCTGCAGTACTACACTCTAACCACTGCGCCACCTCGGCTCTCAACTAAACTTTCAAAAGTCATGAAAAACCTAGCACACTCTGGCCTGGGAAAAAGGCAACCTTATAAGTATTCATTTGGAAACAAGTTCTACTGAATCACATTCTCTCCCAACTCAAAGTACAGAGCAGTCTTACTCTGCTAGCATTTAATAAAACACAGGAAGCAAACATTGTACATCGAAGCATCAAGTAAGCAGCCAAATATTTATTTTGGTGAAGGTTGCTTTTGGAAAATAAATAAATAAACGGGGTCACATATTTTATATACCTTGTTAGGAAAATAATTTTCTTCTCCTGTTTCTTCTGCCCTTTGGTACTGTCCTATCATTTGTGGGATCAATATTTCTCCCTATTCATAAATCCATATATAAGCCTCTCTCATCCATGTCTAAGTGCCCAAATTAAATTCCTTGGTGGAGGGTCTCTATTGGATAGATCTGGCCAGATGTGATGGCCTTCAAAGATGTGATTATATAGTTCAGGGGTGTCAAACTCAATTTCATTGAGGGCCACATCAATATGACTAACACTGTCATATTATATAATAATTATATAATATTTAATTACTTTATAATTGTATGTAATTACAATTATCTATAATTATGTAATGTTTATTATAATTATATAATAATTATATCATATTATATAATGTCATATCACTATCACTAAGTGTTGTGTCCTATGATTCTTTATGAATATGTTTTATTTTTCTTTATGTATACTGAAAGCATATGCACCAAAGACAAATTGGCCAATAAAAAATGCTGTGCTATGCTATGCTATGGCCCAAGCATTCTACCAGTGAAAATGGACTTCCAAAGCTCTATTTTCATCTGTGACGGCCTCTTCCAACCTCCACCAATGAATAGCAATAGCAATAGCAGTAGACTTATATACCGCTTCATAGGGCTTTCAGCCCTCTCTAAGCGGTTTACAGAGAGTCAGCATATTGCCCCCAACAATCTGGGTCCTCATTTTACCCACCTCAGAAGGATGGAAGGCTGAGTCAACCCTGAGCCGGTGGGATTTGAACCGCTGAACTGCTGATCTAGCAGTAGCCTGCAGTGCTGCATTTAACCACTGCGCCACCTCGGCTCATTCAAGCTCCATTTTCACTGGTAGAAGCACCAGAGGCCAGTCCTTCAATGTTTCCAGGGGTGGGTTCCTGCCAGTTCTAACCTCTTCTATAGAAGAGGTTCCACAAATTTACAGTGCTGTTTAGAACCAGTTCCAGCTCCCTCCCACCACCCGTCCACACATCATCAAGATGAAGAGCAAGAGGACGAATTCTGGGAGTTGAAGTCCACAAGTCTTAAAGCTGTCAAGTTTGAACACCCCTGGGGTTCTTTTTCTAAAGGGTTAGGGGTGCAAGGGTCTTGTAACTTGACAGCTTTAAGACTTGCACACTTCAATGCCAGAGTTCCTGAGTCAACATGACTGGAGGAGGAATTCTGGGAGTTGAAGTCCACAAGTCTTAAAGCTGTCAAGTTTGAACACCCCTGGGTTTTTTTTTCTAAAGGGTTAGGGGTGCAAGGGACTTGCAATGTGACAGCTTTAAGACTTTCGTGCTTCAAATGCCAGAGTTTCTGAGCCAACATTTTGGTTGCTAAGCTGAGTTTCACCACATTTTACAAGTTGGCCATGCCCACCCGATCACATGGCTGGCAAGCCATTCCCACAAAGCAGACCACTCCTACAGAAGAGGTTCTAAAAAATTTTGAAACCCACCACTGGGGTGACCCCATGGGCCGAATCCAGCCCCCAGACACCACTGATATATGATGGATTGTTCACACTTTCCACACAGATACCAAGTGGAACTATGTGGCTTTGCATGTCTTATATATGTCCACTGAGTATTTTTCATGAACATCTGTTTACACCAGGGTGGGATGGTTCTTACCGATTCGGGCGAATGATAGCGGCAGCTGCTGGAGGCTCCGCCCACCCACCCCAATGTAATGCACGACCTTCTGCATGAGCGTGCTCACATTTACGAACCGATAGCAAAGGTAAGTGAATCCCACCACTGGTTTACATGGTGTAGAAACCATTTCCTGGATATAGGCAGGATATCAAATTGTTTATTAGAGTTCTATCCTGCTCTTTTGTCATAGCAGCACCCAAGCTAGCTTACAAAACCAGCCATATAATCAAAGAGCACAATAAAAATCACACTGTCTTCATCAATGAAACCACACTAACAGCAGATGAACAAAGCAGAAGAACTATGAGGAAGAGAGCCACAAGCCAAACAAGAGCGAAAATGAAACTCTTTGAAAAGATAGATTATAATGATAAAAACATTTGGTGAAAAAGAAAATTTTTGTCTATATGCATAAAACCAAATTTCAGGAAATTGAGAAAGTACCTTGAAGTACCTTTCTATTATATTACTATTCCCATTTTCCTTCTGCCTTGGAAAAAAAGAAAAATAAAGACACAGCTGTCATTGGCAAAATGAAAGGTAGCCTAAGTGCTTTTCTCTACAAAATAAACTCGGCCATTAAGGATGTTCATGGCTAGTGGGGAAAAAAAAATCTAAAATGATCATTACGATCTATAATAGAATCAGTCCCAATGGAGAAAGTTTCCAGATTTTTCTGTTGCGTTCTGATTATGCTTCTTATGCGATAGACCTGAAAGCAGGTAAATGCCTGAACTTTTCATGCATTTTATAGCATTATCTCTGTTTTGACAAGTGAAGCTGCTGTAGGAAGTTAGCCCTCTGCTAGAAGAATGAAACATTCTAGGAAATATTAAAAAGGCAGAATATTATATTTCCTTGGATGAGAAATGGATAAACATGGTTTGTTTTAGAGGCAGGAAGCAGACTCATTCTTAATAGCCCCCACCCTCCTCAATAGCCCACAGCAGATGTCCGCACTTAAGAGATAAAGAGATAGCTAGGTCTATTCATAGGCAAATGTCCTCACCCAAGGTCCAACAAAGGTAGGATTAGCCCTCTACCCATCTCACCACATGGCACCTGGGAAGATTACATCACCCAGCAAGGCTCAACCAAGCCTGGCACTCAGAACAGCCTACAGAGTTGCCCCTGCATGGCCCCATGGGAGTCTGACAACCAATCAGAACACAAGCTCAAATTCAAAAGACCAGAGAGGGCCTAAAACTCAAGAACTCTCAGCATCTCTGCTCTTTTTTTTTTTCTTCTTCACCCAACATCTTCAAGGCACGTGATCCTGTTCACCATTAAAACCATCTTTCCAAAGAGCCATCATGTTTCCAGTATCTTTCTCCCTGCTTGGAACTGAACCCAGATGGATATTTCTTCCAACACTGCAATCATTAGGCAGCATTACTTCTTCACGTCTGCATTGTTCCCTCACTTTTTCTTATTATTAAATAGTGCCTCGTAATTAATCTCATTCAGGAAATCTTCCTGAATTCATCATGTGCTCTTGAATTCAGAACTCTCAAGGGCCGGAGGAAATGGTTAGTTTTGGTTAAGTAGCCTAGGTCAATAGTCCCAAAGGTGCTTTTTCAAGAGGCAACCGGACTTCCTTGTTGTTGTTTTTTCTTTTGAAGACGTTTCACTTCTCACCCAAGAAGCTTCTTCAGCTCTGACAGGATAGTAGGGGATGTAAGGATTTATATTCCTTGCAGACAGCTGGCCATTTTCATCCCTTTAGAGGATCGTTGAAGCACTTGGAGGTTTATCTGTGTCTTCGGGGTGACCTGAGTGGTGCTAATGATTCCTGTGGTAAAATTTTCTGCAATTTTTTTCCCCTGGAAATCCATTCCTACTCCCACCTCATTCAAAGGGTGTTCATCCCAAATTGCATGGCTAAAAGTCTGTAAATATTCTCAGTCATCCCGGTCATGGTTATCCCAAAGGGTTTTTTTTTTCAGGCAGCAACTGGACAGTCTTGTTTTTTTTTTCCTTTTGAAAAAAGATGGAAGGAATGGAAGGATTCATATTCCTTGCAGATAGCTGATCATTTGCATCCTTTTAGAGGGTTGTTGAAGCATTTGGGAATCTGTGTGCAAGGAATATAAATTCTTCCATTCCCCGCTATCCAGTCAGAGCTGAAGAAACTTCTTAGATGAGAAGGGAAATGCCTTCAAAAGGAAAAAAACAACAACAAGAAAGTCCAGTTCTCTTCATAAAAAGCACCTTTGGGACAACGATGGAGTTTGGAGTTTATTCAATTTGTAGGCCGCCCTATTCCCCGAAGGGACTCAGGGCGGCTGAAGAAAAGCCAAGGGAGGGGAAATTACAAAAAGTAAGACAAACAATCAGACAATACGAACAATTTAAAAGCACAACAAATGGCCTGGATGATTGAGAATCACTACACACTACGGCAATTGTATTTTAAATATTTCCCGCCTCTAATCACTACTACTTCACAAGAATAAATTCTACAAGAAATAGACTCACAAACCCTGCCTCTCTCATGGATTGCTGCATCCGTGGAGTCCAAAGCTTTTGACTCCAACATTGAATTGGATTATAAATATAACCAGTTTTAACTTTTCCAGAACACATTTAATCAAACCTTCTGCTTCCACATATGT
The DNA here is from genome assembly GCF_009769535.1 of Thamnophis elegans. Classification (NCBI taxonomy): domain Eukaryota; kingdom Metazoa; phylum Chordata; class Lepidosauria; order Squamata; family Natricidae; genus Thamnophis; species Thamnophis elegans. Next base: position 59,103,116 of record NC_045551.1, on the reverse strand, counting down.
TCCTTGATTAGTTCCCAAATTGAAGTGATTTGTGCCCAAATTGGAACAATATGAAAACCAAAATTTCTTCCTACGCTCCAGAGCATTCAATGCCTCAATTGTCTTTAATAGGGGATAACAAGGTAGTTCTTAACTTACAATAGTTCATTTACTGACCGTTCACAGTTACAACTGCACTGAAAAAAGTGACCTTTTTTCACACTTACAACCAATGCAGCATCCCCATCAATGGTGGGTTGCTAACCGGTTTACTACCAGTTCGCTCATACCCGCATGTGTGTTTGAACATGAGCAGAAGCGTCCGGGTGGGTGGACGGAGTCTTCTGCCATTGCTACTGGTTCGGCTGAACTGGGCTGAACCAGTAGCAATCTACTTCTGGATGCTTAGCAATTGGTTCATATTTATGAAGGTTGCAGTGTCCAGGGGGTCATGCGATCAGCTTTTGTGACCTTCTGTTCTGATCTAGGCCTTCTCCTGGCAGCTCATGGGAACAGACTCCATCTCTTCTTCTGCCCCACTGATCTCCGACCCTGAAGGCAGCTGATAACTGATGGCTCTGGCTTCCAATGCAGAGCACTCATCAGAACCTTCCCCAGAATCCAGGACCGACCCATGTTGCTTCCCAACCTCTTCACTGTCTGAATTTGCCACCAGCTTCGCTGGCCACTGGCGAGCCACAACACATGGCCTGGTTCTCTCTACACCCTTCCCCCCCAGCTGGGCTACCAAACCCCAAAAATGCATACCGCTAATATACTATATATGTGTTAGCTATTCCAAAAAGAAAAACATGCTTTCAAATGACCTGGAAATCTGAAATAGACTATCCATGCAATTTCATCTTTAACTGTGATAATGAATTGTGTGATTCAGCTTTATTTCAGAGGCAAACATACGACCCTTATCATTTATTGGTCCGAAAAGTTCTGATTGCTACTGAACTGCAATAGCTGTTAAATCAAATTCAGTCAAGATATGGATGAAAATCCATCTTCCCATTATATACCAACTTTGCGCTAAAAGAACAGAATTTGCATTTTTCATATAGAACTTAGTTGGCAAAATAAGTACTTTACTAACAAAGTGCATCTGACAAAACTTAAATGCTAGGGTTTTTTTAAAAAATAAATCTGATACATAGAGATGGGGTGAAAGAAATACAGAAAGAAAATATTTAAGGCTCCTTTGCTTTTGTGCAATGGTGACAATCAGTGTGGCTTCTAATATGTTCAGTCTTCAAACAATAGCAATAGCAATAGCAGTTAGACTTATATACCGCTTCATAGGGCTTTCAGCCCTCTCTAAGCGGTTTACAGAGTCAGCATATTGCCCCCAACAACAATCTGGGTCCTCATTTTACCCACCTCGGAAGGATGGAAGGCTGAGTCAACCCTGAGCCGGTGAGATTTGAACAGCCGAACTGCAGAACTGCAGTCAGCTGAAGTAGCCTGCAGTGCTTCATTTAACCACTGCGCCACCTCGGCTCTGACAAAAATATATAGAGAGCTACATAAATTCTATTACATAGTTTAAACCTTTTTCTCTCCAATTTTTATCTTAGCTAGAATTTTGTCCTCTACCAATCAAGCAAGCTTCTTGTTGTGGTTATAGTGGACCATTAATAAAAATTTAACCTTAGTTATAAAAACACAAATAGTTAAACAAAATGTCAAGGTAGGAACTAAAACCATCATATCAACGATCAGATCATCACACTCCACAGAGGTGATATTCAGCCAGTCCTCTCCAGTTCGGGCAAATCAGTGGTGGCAGCTGTGGGAGGTTCCGGCCACCCACCCCTACATAATGTAGAAGGTGTTGCACATGGACCGAAGATGGCATGAAATCCTCTTACCTTTGCTACTAGTCCGGAACCGGAAGGGCGCACGTGGGGCACTTCTGCACATGTGCAGAGCATCCGTGGTGACGTCTGGGTGTGTGGGCGGAGCCTCCTGCAGCTGCCGGTTCGCCTGAACTGGGGCGAACCACCAGAATACCACCTCTGGTGTGCAAGTGAAGTTTGTGAACTTCCACATTTGTGAACCAGTAGGGAAGGTAAGTATATGCCACACTGACTCTTCATACTCATAGGCTTACACCATTATATGTTTGTTAAGAGGAAGATGTTCTTAAAGAATTGAACAACTTTAAAAAATACAATGGCGTACTTTCAAGAATGAGGTGCGATTGCAGTTGGTTTTGTTTCACTCCTGCCTAAGAAATGTTCCTTATGACTCTTTTACTTTAATACATACCTGTGTGCAGGTATCTTACGGTTCCCAGCAATCAAAATAACGTCACAGAGTTGCTGTTGCTTCAGGTAGCTTTCCATTTTTCTGAAGGTCTGCTCAGCATGGTGAACAGCTTGGTAGAATTCTTCAGAAGTGCTAAGGTCCATATCGCATTGAGGAGTCAAAGGATGGTTGGTCGCTGAGAGCCTACAAATCACGAAAGGAAGGAAAGAAGGAAGGAAGGAAGGAGGAATGGGGGAGGGAGGGAGGAAGGAAGGAAGGAAGGAAATGATGAATAGTTTGCCAGAAGTAATGACTAAATCAAAAGCATTTCAAAGCTGATAAGAAGTCAATTTGCCGCCCCGCCCCTCATGACTTAAAATCTCAATTGACAGAAGTCTTCGTTATCTAAATTAGGTACAAAATCAGTATGTCATTACCAAGGGTGGGTTTTGGCAGTCACTACTGCCAGTTCATTCATGGCCACACCGCAAGCACTTTGTCACGCAAGCACAGTGCAGGAAAAAATGCTCTGGGAATGCACAGAAGCAAAAAAAAATCAAGATGGCATTGCCTACAGCACTGCTGGGAGAACCAATTCAGGGGCGTGGCAGGCCTGGGTCACTGCCAGTTCCAGCAACCTAGGCCACCAAACGAATACTGGTTTGGTCAAACCGGGCCGAACTGGTGGGAACCCACCACTAGTCATTACTGAGAAATGTATCTTCATTTACATAGGATTACATTACACAGGAAAAAAGCATAAAATGTAAGCATAGCTAGAGTCAGGGTTCCAAGTAACACCTCCCACAAAAGACAACTCTGGTCTTCTAGCAATTCCTCAAAGTTCCATTTTAATAGAGATGTCCTATCGGCATATCTGGGTCAACCTGAATCTGAAAGTTCCAGTTTTGTTCCCATCCAAAAAGAAAGTAAAGATCCATCTCCTGCACCCACAGGTCCAGCACATGGCCCAATCATTTCATCATCCCAATTGGAGACAACCCCCGTCACTCCCCATCCAGGTGCAGGCTGAGCTTCCTTGACTCCCAGAGAAGGGATTATTGTTATGGCTAATCCTCCACCGGCTCCAGTGGTGGGTTTCAATGTTTTTTAGAACCTATTCTGTGGGTGTGGCCTATTTTGTGGGCATGGCTTGGCAGTCATGTGACCAGGCAGGTATGGCCAACTTGACATCACTCATGCACACTCAGTCACATGACCACCACCCCCAAGCCATGTGGCAAAACTTTTTTGGGACTCCTATGAAGGGGGGAAGAGAGGGGAAAACCTCCCAAAAATAGACAACTGGAGGCTTAAGGGCTGAAATTAGGGAGATTAGAGAAGGCAGGACAGAGAGGAATCCAGTAGAAAGCTACCACCCTCTGGGGAAAGAACTTTGGGAGAACGGAGGAGGCAAGACAGAGGGGAATCCAGGAGAAAACTCCTTAGCTTATCGCTGCTGTCTGGTGAATGGACCTCTCTATGTTTCTCCGTCTACCACCTCCACTCCCAGGTATGGGACTTGACACCGAATTGGGCTAGGATAGTGCGGATGGGCGGGGGAAGTGAGCGAAGGAGCGGCTTCTGGACGGGCAGGGGTGAGCGAGCAGCGACAAGGCCGGGGCAGGCGTTCCGGAAGTTACTTCTGGGTCCACCGGTTGAACCTCCTCTCACCGGATTGGTAAATTTCACCATCCGGTTCTCCCAATCCAGTGCGAACCAGCAGAAACCCTCCACTGACCAGCTTCTTATAATTCCCTCTCCCATTTTCCCAAGCACTAAGTGTGCCATCCCTGAAGCTCCAAAGAAGAAGGTGGATTCCAGAACTGACAGCTAGATTATTCATTTTATTACCTATATAACTGGAACCCTGGTTGTTATTCAGTTATAATTCTTGTTCACAAAACATTTGCCCTAATTTTTCAGAGAAAACTGCATACAATGCGCTGGACTAGTTTTGAAGATTTAATATAACACAATCATATCTTTTTTCCTAATGAAATAGATAACAAGATGCCAGGATAGGTGCTTTTTTTTCTGATAGTCTGCTCTTGTACAGTATGTTTCTGGCAATAAACTCGCATTGTCTCACTTAATGACTGTGGCATTCATTTAATGACTGCCACAAAAAAGAGCATAACATTGGGTCAGTCCATTGGAAGCCTTGATTTACAACAATCATTGTGTACAGTGGAAATTCCAGGATCCATTACAGTGACAAGTTGAAGTCTATGGAGATGCTCAGTCATCCAGGTCATGGTTGTCCCAAGGGTGCTTTTTCAAGAGGCAATTGGACTTTCTGTTTTTTCTTTGAAGATGTTTTGCTTCTCATCCAAGAAGCTTCTTCAGCTCTGACTGGATGGTGGGGAATGGAAGGATTTATATTCCTTGCAGACAGCTGGTCCTTTGCAGTGAAAAAGCAAACCAAATTTTCCTTGGATGAGAAGCGAAACCAATTTTTTCTTCAAAGAAAAACCAGAAAGTCCAGTTGCCTCTTGAAAAAAGCACCTTTGGGTCAACCATGATCTGGATGACCGAGACTCTTCATAGACTTCAACTTGACACTTTAATAGAGCCTGGAATTTGTAAAGGAGCCTGCAAGGAGCTTCTTGGATGAGAAGCAAAACATCTTCAACCCCCCTGCCCCCCCAGAAAGTCCAATTGCCTCTTGAAAAAGTTGAAGAACTCAGAAGCTTCAGATTCGGGTTCGTGTCAGCCTTCCAGATAGCATCCAAAATTAAATCAGAGTCCAAGGCAAAGTATTGCTCAAAGTTCCAATTTATTAAGAGTGCCATGTTGGCACATCTGGGAAAACCCGAATCTGAAGCTTCTCAATTTTCCCCACCCAAGTTAAAATTCATGATCTTGCCCCCACACCCACAAGTCCACCACATGGTCCAATCTCTCACTGCCATGCTGGCAGTTCCACCCATCCAGTTCCGGTCAGGTGCAGAGGTGCCAAGACAAAGGATGACCTTGGCAATTTAGAAAGGATTTTTTTTTTACTACATAACATTCTACTCCATACTATCCCCCCTCCACATTCTCCCTATAGAAAACAACATAGTAGAATAGAAGTGTGGCAGGCCAAAGATCCAAAAATAAAATGGCTGCAGGGCTGACACTGTACCTCTCTAAGAAACTGTTTATGGGGTTATTCTATGCAACAGCCAATATGATCAACCAAAATAATTGGCCAATGGAATGGAAATGGTCAACGAAAAGCATTGAGAATCCACAAAATTACTGAAAACAACCAATTTTGGAACCATTGTTTCTCATTGTCACGTGAAATACATTACTATTTAGAAAACGGAGGGATGGGTGAGTGAGTGCATGAAGTGGATACGTTATAACATTCTATACAGCCGATTATTTAAAACGGGCATTTATTTATTTATCCGAACGAACGGGCTAATTGCTAAATATCTCTTGATTCAGAGCTGAACAAAACATATGGCTGAACTTGCTTATTTCGTATAAAGTGGCAAGTTTCCCAGGCAACTTGATGAATTCTATTTGGAAGGTGAAAGAAGTGGAAATTTAAATGGATCTTTACTGGATAGAAATTGATAAAATAAAGTGTGATTTAATCTAAACAAGATTAAAATTAGAAAAAAAAAACAAGCAGCTCTGTGAGTGCTTTTTTCTTTTTCTTTTTAGGTGTCATATTTATTTTTAAAAATGTAATTTGATGTCTTCTGGAGATAAGGCAGCTCTCTTATAAAGGTGTTGACAACTATATTTTATTTATTCTTAATTCTTCCCGCCCCACCACTTTGGTCATATGGTGGGCCAGAACTTACCAAAATTGTATTGACAGTAAATGAGGCTATAATAAAACATTGAATTTATTTACTTTTCAGAACCCTGCTGGTTATTGTTCAGGAAATTATGTTCATTTTTTGCCTCAATTTGGCTACTGTAGAATAATTTGTATTGTAGAATACTGCTAATTTATGAAGGAGGAGGAGTATGAAAAAGGGAAGAATGAAGAGGGGGGAGGAGGAGGAAAGAGGAAAAAGGAAAGGAAAGAGGAAAGAGGAAAGAAGAAGAAGAAGATGATGATGAGGAGGAGGAGGAGGAGGAGGAGGAGGAGGAAAGAAGAGGAGGAGGAGAAAAGAAGAAAGAAGGAGGAGGAGGAGGAGGAGGGGGAGGGGGAGGGAGAGGAGAAAGGAAAAAGAAAGTGAAATTAAATGTTTTATCTATACATGATTCTTTAAAAAAACCAAAATGAAAAAAAAGACTATAAAAACAAAAACACAATACAGTTTGGTGAGCTGCCAAGTAGGATTATTAGAGGCAAGGTGAAGTCAACCATCCTTTAAATATTTGATCAGCTGTGGCGCAAATAGTCTCAACTCCACAGTGTCTTGTCTGGCTGCAGAGAATATTTTTGGAAGTAACAAACTCAAAACAGTGAGACGCCAGTGACAAGATGAATTAGGATTCCATGTGAAGTATCCAGCCTTTTGAAGACCACACATATAAAATCATATCCTAAATGCCAACTCCATTTTTCAAGATCCTGTGGTGGATTTATCTATCTATCCATCCATCCATCCATCCATCCATCCATCCATCCATCCATCTATCTATCTATCTATCTATCTATCTATGGAACTTATACACAGGAAAAGACCCGAATACAACAGGACCAGCATACCTACACCCGTGAAAATCTACTAACACACACACACACACACACACACACACACACACACACACACACACACACAAAATAAGTAATGATAAAGAAACTTCTTTGGTTAAAGAAAATCCTTTTTATATTTAGAATGAATGTATTAATATTTTGAAGAAAGCTTTCACCCATAAGGTAATGGTTCCTCTCACACATATGTGCTAGTCGTTCCCAACTGTAGGGGGCGGTGCTCATCTCCATTTCAAAGCTAGCAGAAAATGTCTCTGTGATGTCATGACTAAATGCCGAAGGAGCACAGAACACTGTTACCTTCCCACCAAAGGTGGCTCCTATTTTTCTACTCGCATTTTTCCATACTTTCGAACTGCTAGGTTGGCAGAAGCTGAGACAAGGAATGGGAGCTCATTCCATTATGTGGCATTAGGGATTTGAACCCCCAAACTTTTCTGATCAGCAAGCTCAGCATCTTAGCCACTGAGCCCTTTTTGACCCCCAAAATCTGGATCCTCGGAAAAATGGAAGACTGAGTCAACCTTGAATCTTGTCAAGATGTAACTCCTGACAGGGGTCATGCATTGGTATAAATAGATAAATTAGATAAATCTCCACCATCAAAATAAACCAAGGAAGGTTTTTTTTTTTTTTTAGCATGACCGCAAGGCATAGCTCGAGGGATCTATTAGCGTTTTCTTATCAGACTTCGAACTGCTAGGTTGGCAGAAGCTGGGAGAAGTAACAGGAGCTCACTCCGTTATGCGGCACTTGGGATTGAACCGCCAAACTGCCAAACTTTCTGATCGACAAGCCCAGCATCTTAGCCACTGAGCCACCGCATATTGCCCCCCCAAAATTATTATTTTTACATTATTAATAAATTAAATTTTTTTACATTAAAATATTAAAATAGGAATATTTGTGTATTGCTCCCCCCCCAAAAAAAATCTGGATCCTAGGAAGGAAGGAAGGAAGGAAGGAAGGAAGGAAGGAAGGAAGGAAGGAAGGAAGGAAGGAAGGCTGATTCAACCTTGAGCGCTGTCAAGATGAAACTCCTGAGCCGGGCCATTCAATAGATATATAGGGTTAGATAAATCTCTACCATCAAAATAAATCAAGAAAGCTTTTTTTAGTACGACTGACTACAAGGCACAGCTAGAGGGGGTCTGCTAGCATTTTTTTTTTCAGACTAAAACATTTTATACGCAGGCATAACCTTTTTCACAAGTTTTTGCAGGAAGAAAGGAAAGTGGGGGGAGACAGAAAATGAGCTAATCGGGCTCCTGATTTCTTTTTCTTTCTTTCTTTAGGAGGGTTATTCATAAATATTAGAGAATCCCTTTTATTGTCTTGAATTCAGTGTGCAAGAAACAGCTCCTCCATTTTTTTTTCCAATTACAGAGGGATCAGCTCAAGGATTCACCAAGCTCACACATGCTTTGCCCTGAGCTGAAATGGTAATCTGGATCCGATATATCGAGGGTAGTAATCATGTTCATCGGTCTCTTAGGTTTTCTGTAGATATTGCAACCAGGATGGTCACAGGGAAAGTGGAATGGGCCAACTGGCCAAAGCCAACTCCCTGTGGCCAACTCGTCACAGCCAAATTTCTCTGGGACAACTTGCCACAGGACAATGTATCACTTTAATTATTGAAAATAAATATTTTAAATATTTTATTTGTCGTCGTTCACATCTCATCCAGGGGTGGGTCTTCAAAAAATTGCAGCAACGGGTTTGCTGCCCAATTGAAAGAGCCGAGGTAGTGCAGTGGTTAAATGCAGCACTGCAGGCTACTTCAGCTGACTGCAGTTCTGCAGTTCGGCTGTTCAAATCTCACCGGCTCAAGGTTGACTCAGCCTTCCATCCTTCCGAGGTGGGTAAAATGAGGACCCGGATTGTTCTTGGGGGCAATATGCTGACTCTGTAAACCGCTTAGAGAGGGCTGAGAGCCCTATGAAGCGGTATATAAGTCTAACTGCTATTGCTATTGCTATAATTGCTGGGTGGACATGGCCTCCTTCACCATGACGGGAGGGGGGGCGTTTTTAACTCTCCCCAGGCTCCCGAGGCTTTCCTAGAGCTTCTGGGAGGGCTAAAATTGTTTCTCCTGGACTCTGGAGGCCCTCAGGAGGCCGGAAACAGGCCAGTTTTCTAGACTTCCAGAACCTCTGATAGGCCCATTTCCCCCCTCCCTGAGCCTCTGTGTAGGCCCTGCACTTACCTGGCATGATTGACAGGCTGTGTGGAGACCCCTGGGACGGGTGGGGTGAGATATGAGGGGCAGGGAAGGGTGGGTGTGGCCAGCCAGAAGTGGGGGTTCACTGAACTGGGCAGAATTCTAGGTAGAGGGTTACCGAACTCATGCAAATCCACAGCTGCCCACCCCTGATCTCATCCTGTCCCTCCTTTTACATCCTTTCTTCAGTGATTCTATCCCACCATTTTTTTGATATTAGTGTAACTCTTGTCCCACAGTGGGTTTTCCAATGGTGAGTTGGCCATGGTGAGTTGGCCTGTGGCACAGAGGTGGGTTCCTACCGGTTCGGCCTGATTCGGCCGAGTAGGTAGTAACTTGGCCTGCCACGGCCCTAAACTGGTTCTCTCGGTAGCGCCATAGGCACCGCCGCCTTGTTTTTTACTTATGCGCATAAGCATTTTTTAGTACTGGGCATGTGCGCATATCATGCATGAAGGGCGTAGCACGTACGCAGCACATCCTTGAGTGAACTGGCAGTAGCAGCAGCTGAAATCCACAGTAGCTGTGGCAAGTTGGCTATGGGAAGTTGGCCGTGGTGACTTGGCCACAATGAATTGGCTGTGATGAATTGTCATAGGCCTCATGAAAGAACAGGAAAAGAACATGGAAGCCAAATTCTGAAGACCTGAATCAATTATAAAGCCAGCAAGAAGTCAAAGAAGCACACTGAATGTCTCCCGAATCAGCATTGAGACAGGAGAAAAGAGGTATTAAAGGAGAAAAGGACATTAACAATAATGTCTCAGAGCCAGCTGCTGGCCAAGTGAGAAGCTATATTTGATTACAACCTAAAAATTTAATCTTAGTTCAATTGTAGAACTTTTAGAAGCACCATCGATCAAATGCTCTTGTTTTAATCAGGATGCTATTTCTTCCGTTACTCATTTAAGTATTCATAGCTTGTAGTAAGTTTATGTTTAGAATATGTCTGTGTTTATGGTAAATTATTATATAATATTGGAATATGCATTTTGATGAGAATCTGGGGGGAAATGTCTTGCTGAATCCTGCTCAACAGACTGTCTCTTAAATTTAAAACATATCCTAAAGAAGAACACATTTTCTCTTTAGGGCAACCAATAGCAATAGCACTTAGACATGTATACTCCTTCATAGTGGTTTGCAGCACTTTCTAAGTGGTTTACAGAGTCAGCATCTTGCCCCCAACAATCTGGGTCTTCAGTTTACGGTAGGGTGGAAGGGTGAGTCAACCTTGAGCTGGTCAGAATCAAACTCCTGGCAGTGAGCAGAGTTCACCTGCAATACTTCATTCTAACCACTGCACCACCACAGCAACTAAACTAAACTAAACCCACTCAACTCAACCAACTAACTGGATGAATGGCCTAGATCTGTTTACTATAAAAGCAACTCCAGGGTTGCTTGCTCCCAGCCCTCACATCTGCTTGGAACAATATTTGATGATTTTCTCATTAGAAACTAGGCTGACCAAGAAATGTTCAATCAGTGTTAAACCCATACGTTCAGGTCACAAAGTAGGACAATTCACATTATGTTGCCCTGAAGTTTCTCTGGGATCAGCATTGGAAAACTCTAATCGGCAACTCTTCACTTTTTTCCAGTTTAGTACCTGAGGAAGAGGAGGTAGAAGGCTGGCTTTTGTTAGGTTGAAGAGTATTCTATATAATTACTAGGACATAATGTGGCCGTGTTAAAACTTCTAAAAGGTAAAGGGTGTCCCCTTGCACATATGTGTAGTCATTTCCGGCTCTAGGGGTAGTGCTCCTCTCTATTTCAAAGCCAAAGAGCCAGCGCTGTCTGAAGACATTTCCGTGGTCATATGGCTGGCATGACTAAACACCAAAGGCGCACAGAACCCTGTTACCTTCCCACCAAAGGTGGTTCCTATTTTTCTACTTGCATTTTTACATGCTTTCGAACTGCTAGGTTGGCAGAAGCTGGGACAAGTAACAGGAGCTCACTCCATTATGCAGCGCTAGGGATTCGAACCGCAAAACTGCTGAACTTTCTGATCGACAAGCTCAGCTTCTTAGCCACTGAGCCACCACGACTCTTAAAACTTCTGTTTGACATTAATTAGTCTCACAAACAGTTATCTTTTTAACTTCGGTCCTTCTCTCCTGGCTGCTACAAGCGTGGATGAAATAAATGTTGTAAAAAATATCACTAAGCACCTTTTAAAGTTACATATTAATTATAAACTAATAAACTCTGTGTTTTGCTTTTCATGGTGGCTGATTTCTTTTTTTACTCAATAGGTTATTCCAAACGTGGGAAATTTACTGCTTTCTGTTACAATATATTTACCAGGGGAAAAATTCCCACCCCCGCATTTTTGCAGGAAAAGACATGTCTCCTAATATCTCCTGGCGTCTTTGCAGTTTGATCATTTGATATTTGGCACTTGAAAAGAGAGTTGTCCAGTAATACCCATCATGCTATGGTGCAAAAACGTAGGACTTTTCATTGTGACTTCCAGAACACACCCCTGGCTCTCTTGAGTGAAGCAGAGGTAGTCCTTGACTTGTGACCACATTTGAGCCCCAAATTTCTGTTGCTAAGCAAGACATTTAAGTGAATATTGCCCCATTTTATGATTTTTCTTGCCACCATTGTTAAGTAACGTGGTGGATAAGTGACTCCCTATTGACTTTGTTTGTAGAAGTTCACAAAAGGTGTTCACACATATTGTCGTAAATGTACGTCAATTGCCAAGTGTGTGAATTTTAATAATATGGCCATTGGGATGTCTCAATGATCGTAAGTATGAAAACCAGTCAAAAGTCAGTTTTGGCAGTGCCGTAGTAACAATGGTCACTAAGCAAGCCATTGTAAGTTGAGGACTGCCTCTACTGTAGAAAAATGCTCCATAGACCAGGGATCCCCAAACTGTGGGACACAGCCCACTACCAGCTGCAAGTCTATTCACAACCAGGCCATGTGACAAGTGTTACGGACACTTGAGGTCTCACTTGCACGAGCATTGCAGGCATTCGCAGCCCCACTCGTGCAAGAAACTAGTTTGCACATACACATATATACTTCTCCCACCACACTTGTCAGTGCATTAGCGTTCAGACTGGAAGCGACATGGCAACAAGATCAGCCAATGGGGGCTGTTTGCTGATCCAGACAGCAAGGAGCCTGGGTGTGGCTTAGCTTAACTTCTGTACTAAAGCTCTGAGTCTGTGCTCAGCTCTAAACTAGCCTGCTGCTCTGAACTGAAACTGTTCTCTCCTCTGCTTGTGTTTGCTTGTATTTGCTACCACAATGGAAGAACCAGCTTGAGTATTGTATACATACCTTATGTGTTATTATGTATATAAAGAAGTTATTGAATCCTGCTGAATCAGTTACCTGTGTGTGCTTTCCGGATGTGATTGCTGCAACAAACTCTGACAAAAGCCATCCTCTCTTTCTCCCCTACCTCCTCACCCCCTACTCTGGGCCACCAACCTGGAAAGTTTGGGGAACTCTGCCATAGACTATGCAGAGTTTGGTATACTTCACGCTTAATATTTACCAAAGGAATGGATTTAGAATGCAAAAAGGAAGGAAAAATGCTTGCAAAATGACAATATGTCTCTTTTATGAAGCCGCAGCAGACAGGCCAAAAGAAATAATGCACATATACATCACACTTACACACATCAACATTTATAAATGTGAAGTGATTTTTTTGAAAAGAACTTGATTTCCAATCTGTTCACTCACCCCAATTGTTTGATCGTTATCCATAATACGACCAATTTTAATACTTGGTGAAAATTTCAGATGGTTGTTATATGATAGCTTGAGTGGGCAAATTAAACTTTTATTCCAGATTTTAAATTTTTCATAAGGTTTAAAGTTATAAAATGTTAATTTGGAAATGAAGGTTCTGAAACATTCAGCTGAAAAAGAGCATCAATCACCCAGATGAAGTGTGCACAGTTATTCATGAGCCTGATTTATTAGAAGCCTCTCACTCTTTTTCTCCTCCTAATTTATGACTTGCAGAAACTTTGCTAAAAATCTAGTAACAGAAAATGAAACATGAGATTTCATCAAGATATTCCTCTGTGGCCATTAAAATGATAAAATATCACTAATCAATATTTATCCCGACAGGAAATTCAACAAGGCATGGAACATGATAATTCTCATATTTTTCCCCCAATCCCAGTTTCTATCCCATAATATGAAAGTTCCAGGTAAGTGTCAACTCGTTCTGAATTTCTTTGTGCATCTTTATGTTAAGAATTGCATGACATTTGCAGATCTATGATTTTATATACGAAATACCTTACTGATTTTTAGTAAGGATTTGTTTGTGCATATGTGTATGGATGGGGGTCAGAGGTGGTATTCAGCAGGTTCTGACAAGTTCTGGAGAACCAGTAGCAGAAATTTTGAGTAATTTGGAGAACCAGTAAATACCACTTCTGGCTGGCCCCACCCCCATCTATTCTCTGCCTCCCAAGTGCCAGCTGATCGGGAAGAAATGGGGATTTTACAGTATCCTTCCCCTGCCATGCCCACCAAGCCATGCTCACAGAAAATGTAGGAAAAAAAATGAATCCCACCACTGATGTGGGTGGGTGTTTGTGAAGGTGTGTGTTTGTGGGTGTGTAAAATGAACAGCTGGACTTTTTTCATGCTTCGCATACTTACTGAGCTGTAAAATTTCTGTTTTGATGACTTGTTTCTGATTTAGTTTGTATTGAAAAGCAAAGAACAAAATGGCATTTTTATTATCAACAATATTCAGAAAGAAGAGAAAAGGTATGGTTACTAAGCCACCTCTTTTTTTAGGTGAGCATTTTTTAAAATTTGGCACATTTAAAAAAATGTAAAAAAGATTTATCATAGTCTGATCCTCCCAAGGTCAACACCTAAGGGGGTTTTTCATTTAGAATGGCCCTTTGGAAAATTGGCAGAAGAAAGCGACTATATTCATTGATTCTCACTTTACTTGGGTGATGGGTAGTGTTATCCCTGTCAGGCCTGCAGCCAGTTCTTTTTGAGATGCCACACTAATATGCTGTTTCATTAGTGGGGAATTGGGAGGAGGAATAGTAAGGAGTAGAATGTGATGTCGTCAAAATAAAATTCCTTTCTAGAATCCAAAGTCATCCTTTGTCTCTACACCTCTGCACCTGACCGGACATGGATGGGTGGAACTGCCAGCATGGCAGAGGAAGATTGGGTCATGTGATGGACTTGTGGGTGTGGGGGGCAAGATTATAAACTTTCAGTTGGGTGGGGAAAACCAGGAAGCTCAGATTCGGGTTTTCTCAGATGTGCCAACATGACCCTCTTAATAAATTGGAACTTGGAGCAATACTTTGCCTTGGACTCTGATTTAATCTTGGATGTTATTTGGAACCCTGACAATCCCTTTGACACAAGCCAGGACAAGAAGCAGATACCACAAAAATGATTCTGGAGCAGGGGTGTAAAACTTGATTTCATTGAGGGCTGCATCAGGATTGTGTTTGACCTTGGGGGGGTCTGGCGGGACTGGTGGCAGGGGAAGGGTGGGTGTGGCCAGCTAGACATCACTCGTGTTAGGGGTGCCTGTGGTGACAAAGGGTTAAGACAGGACTTCCCTTAAACCCTCATTCATTCTCATTATAATCTCCTTCCTTCCTTCCTTCTTTTTCTTCTTTTTCCTTCCCTCTTCATTGTCCTTTCTCCTTCCTTCCCCTCTTTCCTTATTTTTCATTCCTTGCTCTCTTCCCATCTTTCCTTTTTTTTCTTTGACTTTCCTCATTCCCTTTCTCCTTCCCTGTCCCTTCTTCCATGCTTATATGCAAAAAGGGGAACATTTCTCCTTTTGCTTTGATTTTGATTTGATTTTACTTTATTTGTATGCCGCCCTTTTCCCTGAGGGGACTCAGGGTGGCTCACAATTCAAGGGAGGGGAAAAACAGACAAGTTACAAACATGAAAACCATACACCGTTAAAAAACACAACAGTCATACCATTCGAGTGGGGTTGCAAGTCTTTGTTTTTAGTTTGTTTTGCTAGCCCTCTGCCAGGGAAAATGGAGCTCTGTTTTCGCTGGCAGAGGGCTGCAGGAGGCCGTTGTGGCTGAAAATGGAGCCTGGTGGGGCCACATGTGGCCCCCTGAGCTCCGTTTTCACTGGCAGAGGCATTGTGCCCCACTCCTTTGATGATTACGGGGTGGTCCTACTGGCCAGATCTAAGCACACTGTGGAGTTCAACACCCATGTTCTACAGTTACTTTGTTGAATTGAAAGAACATTAAAAGCTTGTTAGAGTTTCTCTCTTCCTCCTGCTTATACTAAAAAGAATCAAGGTGAAGCTATCTTGAGTTTCTTCCTCAATTGCCCCTGTCTTTCCAAACTAAGCTGATTTTTTAAAGTTGCTATTGCATTCTTTCTTCTCTGCTCCATGTAGAGTCTTCTTATAATATAATGGGAAGACAGAAGATTCCCTGCCCAGTCAGGATAATCCTTACACAGGAAATTGTGGCATTGGCGATTCATATGTCAAGCAACGAGATGAAAGCAAGTACGGTAGTTCACTGTTCATCTCAGTATCAATAAAGAGGCTTTGGATGGTCTTACGATGTAAAGTACAGAAAAATACTATATCTATGTTCTGAGGTGCCTTTTTGCAATTGAAACTGAACCAGTTGAATACTGGATACCTAGTAAGACCACATCTAGAGTACTGCATCCAGTTTTTGTCACCACACTATAAAAAGATGTTGAGACTCTAGAAAAAGTGCAGAGAAGAAAAACCAGGATGATTAGGGGACTGGAGACTTAAACATATGAAGAATGGTTGCAGGAACTGGACATGGCTAGTCTAGTGAAGAGAAGGGCCAGGGGAGACATGATCGCTGTGTTCCAATATTTGATGGGTTGCCACAAAGAGGAAAGTGTCAAGCTTTTTTCCAAGGCACCTGCATGCCAGACAATGAATAATGGATGGAAACTGACCAAGGAGAGATTCAACCTAGAAATAAGGAGAAATTTTCTGACAGTGAGAACAATCAACCAACGGAACAGAAGTTGCCTTCAGAAGTTGTTGGAGCTTCATCACTTGAGACTTTCAAGAAGAGATTGGACTGCCATTTGTCAGAAATGGTGTAGTGTCTCCTGCTTGAGTGGGGGGTTGGATTAGATGACCTACAAGATCCCTTCCAACTCTGTTAAACTGTTAAATCTGGATGGGAAATGGAAGACTACCAGCATACAACAGAACTACCAACCTCCCTGGCTATATTAAAATTTAGTATCCAACTTGGGAAACATACAAGTTGTGTATCCATGACCTCACCTGAAGTCCAGCGCAGCTTAAAAGCAACATCACAATGTCATATCACACATTTAAGTGCTTATATGGCCTTTTAGTGTTATTACCTCAAGAAGGAATTGAATTCTGTCTTCATGAAGCTTCATTCAAGGACTGAATGAAGAAACTTCTTGGATGGGAAGCAAAATCTCTTCAAGGAAAAACAAAGTCCAGTTTTTTTGGGGGAAAAACACTTTTGGGACAACTATGACCTGGATGACTGAGAATCTCCATGGACATCCTTCAAATAAATCCACATCTCTGTGGTAATTGTCAATTTTCTACCAGGATTTTCCACCTACCAAGGAAAATCTCTCCCCCCTCACAGCATGACAAGGAACAGTCCCCCCCAAATCGGTTTTCTTTGAAGCTCTTAAAATATTCACAATCTGTGGATAACATGATTTGAGCTCATCTCTAAATTCTCTTCAATTCCTAATTTCCTTGTAATATTCTGGCAGTTAATACATATGTTTGAAGCACTCAAATCTATTCTTGGAAGAACATACTGAAGCTTTTTGTGTAGCTTCTTGTGCATTCTATTCTTGTAGGACATTTTTTAAAAAAAAAAAATGCAAAAAGGAAACAGGAAAACCATAAGTTTAAAATGCCATTTTGTTGAAAAGGTCAAGCAGTAGTGGTGGTGCTTGGCAGATAAGAAGATATTTAGTGCCAGATGCAAGCTCCTTTTCAAAGTCTGCTTTATATTGAAATTCTTATAACACCCTTTCAAATGTAAGCATGCGGTACTGTGAGTCCCCATGGCATTAAATCCTATTAAACATGGATCAACAGAAAAAAAGTGTAACAAGGTTAAATTGTGTTCATGGAAGAGCCCTAATATGTTCATTCAGAAATAATTATGTACTTGGTAATCAGGTCAACAGGTACAGTTTATTTACCCATCTAAGGTTAAATCAGGTTGAAATCCTCAGCAGCTTTTAGAGAGAATTGTAAAGCTGCAAGCATCGTGTAGCTTGTGCTATTGTACAGAATGACAAGTACGAATTAAGCAAGCCAGTGTTTATACAAAACCAAAATTACACACCGTCAAATAACATTTATTTATTTGTTGGTTTATTTGTTCTGTTTGTTTAGATAGTTGGTTAGTTAGTTAGTCAGTCAGTTAGATATGTCAATCCAATGTTTATGCCTGCCCATCTATATCAGAAACTATTGATAGACAGGAACCAAAAACAGAATGGAAAAGAAACATAACATCATCAGGGACCAATGTTTAGGCCTGCCCATCTATCTCAGAAACTATTGATAGACAGCAACCAAAAACAGAATGGAAAAGAAACATAACATCATCAGGGACCTTGGAGGTCTTCTAGTCCAACCCCCTGTTTAAGGAGATCCTATACCATTCCAGACTAGGAGCTATCCAGTCTCTTCTTAAAAGATTCCAGTGATGGATCATCCACAACTTCTGAAGTCAAGCCATTCCACTGGTTAATTGTTATCGCTGTTGGGAAATTTCTCCTTAGTTCTAGATTGCTTCTCTTGTTGATTAGTTTCCATTCATCATTTCTTGTAGTGCCTTCTGGTGCTTTGGAAAATAGCAATTTTGATAAAGCCAACATCAACAAAACTTGGATCAAAGCTCAAACTATCCCACAGATGTCCTCATTATAGAATTCCCACCTGAGATTGTGACCCCAATGTCTGGGAAAAGAGCCAGATTTTCATTGCCTTGAGAAAAGCTAATAGAGTAAGGTGATGAAAATTCTCAGTCCTCCAGATAGAATTGTCTGGAAGTTGGTTCATAGTGATTGGACTTGTTTTTTTGATTGGTTTAAGATGTTTTGTTGCTTATCCAAGCACCTTCTTCAGTCTAAACAAGTAGTTTAGAGGAATCTGAGTAGGCGGTTATTGGAAAAGGATAGAATAGAAGAATAGAATAGAAGAATAGGATGGATAGGATAGGATAGGATTACAGAATTACTGAAGATGTCTCTGTGGTCATGTGGCTATCATGATTATATGCCAAGGTGCATAGAACGCTGTTACCTTCCCACCAAAGTTAGTCTCTATTTTTCTACTTGCAGTTTTTACATGCTTTCGAACTGCTAGGTTGGCAGAAGCTGGGAAAGTAACGGGAGCTCACTTCGTTACGCAGTGCTAGGGATTCAAACCGCCGAACTGCTGACCTTTCTGATTGACAAGCTCAGCATCTTAGCTACTGTGTCCCTTCATCAGGAATACATGTAGGGAATTTTCATGAAGTACTAACCTAAGGCACTGCTAGAAGAAATATGCAAATTTGTTACTTAAGAAGCCATTTTTTAAAATAAAGAAACATCTTCAGCATGCTAATTTCTCTTCCAAATTCATCTGAGAACATCTGACTATTCTTTCAGAACCTGGCAAAGTCCCTGGCATTTTTTTGATGAGTTATCTTAGTTATTGCAACACCATCTTTCCTGATCAGTTGTCATTGTTGGCTTGTATGTTTCATTTTACTTGAAAGCCAAACCTATTTAGCATTCTTTTATTACACAA
This sequence comes from Thamnophis elegans, assembly GCF_009769535.1. NCBI lineage: Eukaryota > Metazoa > Chordata > Lepidosauria > Squamata > Natricidae > Thamnophis > Thamnophis elegans. Next base: position 59,084,168 of record NC_045551.1, on the reverse strand, counting down.
TATTTATTATTCAAAAATCAATTATGATTTTTAGTTCGGGGGGGGGGGGGGGCTACGATGGTCAATCTCTCCATTTCTTTCCAAGCCATTTCTTCATGAAATATAGGCACAGGTGTTGTGTCAATTTGATTTTCCTTTCAGGTGATTTTAACTCTACAATATTGTTTCAATCATTGTGAAGTACTTATTGTAGGCTTCAGGCTGTATTTACGTTCAGGATTATTCTATATATTTCTACCCGATCTCTCTATCAAATTTGTCAAGGGGACACTTAGCAATGTTATGCTACAATACAGATGGAGAGGCAGAATCCATGCAGGTGATGATCTTATCAATCTGTTCCCATGCAGGAGTTCTGGACACGTACGCTATTTCCTTATCTCTTGGCTAGTTTTAGGAGACTCTTCCCTTGTGTCCAGCACTCTAACATTCTGTGCAACAGCTTGTAGGACATGAAGAGACTAAGTCTGACTATTTGCATCTATGCAGCCTGTAGTTAATCCTGTGCCAACTTCAAGATGTCGACAGAATCTTAGTTTTATAGCCCTACTTATTTAACCAATGCCTAGAACGGTGTTATGCATACATGAGCCTCCCACCGGTGTGTCTGTGCCCAGGCTCATAAATCATTTCAAGTCGTGTCATCTGAAACTTTTAACCCTAAATTTAACCTTTGCTTTTTTAAAAAAAAATTTGACAGCTCTTAATGTTTGTTGGTTCCCTTAGATTTAGGGTTAATTTTGACTATTTTATGGAGCAGGATTGTACATGTGTGATTAATTTTAGCGTTTTATTATTTTTCTTCTGTATAACTTTGCATCGGACTTCCCCTATGTTTCGTTTAGCATTTCTTTCTTTCTTTCTTTCTTTCTTTCTTTCTTTCTTCCTTCCTTCCTTCCTTCCTTCCTTCCCTCCTTCCTTTCTTCTTCCTTCCTTCCTTCTTTCTCCTTCCTTCCTTTCCTTCCTTCCTTCCTTCCTTTCCTTCCTTTCCTTCCTTCCTTCCTTCCTTCCTTCCCTCCCTCCCTCCTTCCTTCCTTCCTTCCTTCCTTCCTTCCTGAAGGTGTTTTGTTTATGAATAGGATGATCTGGCTTTCTTAATGGATATAAACTATCCATCTCTAAAGACTATAGGCTTCTGCTTGAGCTGTTTTCCTGTAGCAGGAAAACTGGGGCTGTTCTCTGCCTTTAGGAATATGTTTTTCCTCTTTTCCTTTAGGGGAAATATACTATTCTGCCTCTTTTAATATTCCCCAAAACATTTCATTCTTGGGGTGGGGGTGGGGGTTGGTTTTCCCACAAAATGTACTCCTGTCAAATGAGGTCCCTAGAAGAGCTGAACTATTTCAACTTGCATTTTCTAACTCTGGGACTGCAAAGAGCGAAGGAGAAATTATACTTCTTATTAACCACTTTATTTTAGGATTTATTCTGGTTTTGTCCTGACTCATCATTCAAAATTATTTATAAAGATCACATCCAGCTCTCAATCTGCCTTTCCTGTATCTGACTCCAAACTGACAGAGGCCTGGAGCTTCCCTCTGCAGTTATCCACAATGAATTTCTATATATTTTTATAGCTGTGTAAACCCACCTTCCACTTCAGAGTAAACCTCAATTACTTATATGGCTCTCAGAACGAATGTTTGAGCATTTGCTTTCTTACTGAAAAAGGCATAATAAAAGGCCGAACACTGTTCTAAACTCAAGATTAAAAATGTATGGAGAGAATAACGGTTATGGCATGAGTCACATTCACACTTCAATGGAATGGGAAGCTTGGAGGCTGATCTGAAATGCCAGATCCATCATCTTCATGCTGGCATGGCAAATACGAAGACCCAATAGTACTTTTCTTTTTCTGTAGACTATGGGTGGAGTCATAGACTCTTATTCATTATACTTAGATGATATTCTGAGAATATCTGGCCTCCTCATCAGATTGGATAGCGTAGGTATTTTCCAAGACTCTTCAATGCAATCTAGTGGGATCTAGGAAGAATACTTTTGGCAAACTGGCAAGCCCCCAACTCTTTTTGTCTCGAAGGCTAAATAAAATCCCTTGCCTGCTGGAAAACCAGAGGCTGTGTCCCACTTGCACCTACCCTAGGAATGAGTATTTTTCAGCCTTGCCCCTGTAATGTAACCTTAACTTTTTCTCCCCAACCATTAGGTGAACAGGCTGAGGCCATCCTTTATTTATTTATTTAGTGCTTCTGTCTTTATGTTGACATCTTCCAAGGGCAGAATCCAAGGCTCGTGAAATCTGTATGGTTTTGTCAACAGTTTCCTTGGCAGGCAGGCAGATATTGGGAACTGAGGCATTAGAGGAAGGTAGGTGATGAGCAAGGCTTTTTGAGAGAGACCAAGTCAAGGATAAATGGAAAGATTTCAGTTCAGCAATGGTGAAAGTCTGAGAAATGAGGAATGAAAAGGGTGTCCAGACAAGTCATTGGGATAAGATTAAGGATAAAGATGGTGGAAATAATCCATGCTCTAGAACAGAGGTCTCCAACTTTGGCAACTGTATGACTTGTGTACTTCAACTCCCAGAATGCCTCAATCAACTATGCTGGCTGAGGAATTGTGGAAGTTGAAGTCCACAAGTCATAAAATTGGCAAAGTTGGAGATCCATGTTCTAGATCATAGATTATTTCCACCATCTGTTTTCTCGATCTTATCCCACCACCTTGCCCGGAAATCCTTTTCCATGTTTCTTAGACTTTCATCACTGCTGAACTGAAATCTTTCTACCCATCCTTGACAGAGCCTCTGCTCTAGAACAATTTATCTCAATCTTGACATCTTGAAGATGTGTGAACATCAGCTCCCAGAATCCCCCAGCCCAGCAGAATTTTAGGAGTTGAAGTCCACATGCCTTCAAGATGCTAAGTTAGGTAACACCACTCTAGAACCCATACAGACAGCGCATAAGAAAACATGCTTCCAAATATATAAATTCACCTTGCATTTTCTAAATCTGAAATGATGGGAAACCTGTCTCAAGTTATTCTTAAAGTTGCTAATAAAAACATGGAAATTATCAGTGGCATACCACAGGGGGGAAATAACTCTTTCTCGTGAAATAGTGTTTACAGTGGAAATTCCTTACTTTTTAAAATGACACCTGTGTAGAGGCTGACTTAGTAACTCAGCAGGTAATTAGGCAGATGGTATATAAGAAGCCTGCCTTTATTTTTTCTTAAATTATAACCTTATTCATTCAAGAATTCATTTACAGTCTTATTTCTAAGAATTTTTTCTTGGAAACAAATTAAAGGAAACGGTTATAATGGCTGAGATAGCACTATAAATAACGTCACAGAGATAGTATAGTTGCATTGATTTAAAGAAATGCATAGTATTCAACATGGAAAAAAATTACTTGGGGAAACAATGATAAGTACAATGAAAGTATATTATCAAACAAAAAGGTAGCAATAAAAAGGAAATTTTGGCTCAGGTATGAAAAACAGTCAGACGTCAACTCAAAATGATCGTTCATATTGATTTACAGCCATTCTAAACAATAAATGGAAATAATGATCCTGTTTGCTAATGTGTATCAGTGTTTTCTCTTTTCCTACTCTGTAATAAAAAGCCAATTTTCATTGGCCTGATTATGGTTTCCAAATTGTTCCAAATATATATCCCTCAGTAATAGCTCGCTAATATGATATAGTTATAGGCATGGGATGATATGCCTTTAATTACATACCAAATGGTTTGCAATAATAAAACTGTATTTTTTTTTCAGAGATTTATGTTTGCATACCTGATTTTTGGAAATTTCAGTCTTTGAAAACCACAAAGCTAAATTATATCATAAAAGCTACTGTGATGTTTGGGAAATCTTTTAAATGATCATCATTCCCTTTCACAAATTTTCTTCCAAACCATCAATGAAATCAAATGAAACCAAAGCAACTGGATGGAAGGATTATTATTTCAATTCCCTGATCGAATATTGTAAACAATCCTACTCAACTGATCTACTTTGTCTTTTATTATGAACTTCTGTGCTAGAATTGGAAAGCAAGTTGCACAACAAAAATGGGTATGTCCCATAAGCTCTCATTGGACTGATCCACCTTCAGAGGTTCAGAATTATTCAAAATTAACCTGCAATTACTGGCATTAGGTGAACATTTCTACCTTCAGACATAATGTTTGTTAATTTCAAATCATCCCTTTTATCTGAACAGCTATGAATGAATTTACTCTCCACCCCCAGCAAAGATTGAAAAGAGAAAATTTGAAAGATGGCTGATGATAGATAGATAGATAGATAGATAGATAGATAGATAGATAGATAGATAGATAGATAGATAGATAGAGATGGGTGGGTGGGTGGGTGGGTTAATGGATGGATGGATGGATGGATGGACGGATGGATGGATAGGATGGACGGATGAACAGACAAATATAATGATAGATGGATGGATGGATGGATGGATGGATGGATGGATGGATGGATAGATAGATAATGATAGATGATCGATAGATGGATAGATAGATAGATAGATAGATAGATAGATAGATAGATAGATAGATAGATAGATAGATAGATTAGATAGATAGATAGATAGAAAGGTAGGTAGGTAGGTAGGTAGGTAGGTAGGTAGGTAGGTAGGTAGGTAGGTAGATAGATAGATAGATAGATAGATAGATAGATAGACAGACAGACAGACAGACAGACAGACAGACAGACAGACAGACAGACAGACAGATGGTGGATGGATGGATGGATGGATGGATGGATGGATAGATAGATAGATAGATAGATAGATAGATAGATAGATAGATAGATGCTATCTAGAGACTGAAAACCTCAGTCTCAAGCCAGACCTTTTGACCCAAGGACCACCCACAGCTGTGTGAAAAACATTTTCTTGGTGCATCATCCCTTGCCACTTCAAATGGACCTACGACAAGCACCATTCTAGTTCACATTCCTCTTCCCCTTTGCTTTCTCCACCAGGAAATGAGAAATGAGTCCTCATCCTTCCTGATGCTAAGAATTTTGTCCAGCCATCCATGCATCCATGCATGCATCCAGGCAGCCAGGCATCCATCCATGCATCCATCCACCTTGTATGTCGCCCAACTCACAAACAGATTCTGAAAGGTTCATATAGCTTTTTTTTTCTTTACACATTGGACACAGTTGGGGAGCATGTTCCAGAATAGGGGGGGGGGGAAATCACCTTTTCTCCATAGAGAAAATCACCTTTTCTCCATAGCTGACGCTTGGCAAAAGAGATGTTCCTGCAGAGCAGGGGTGCTTAAATCTAGCTCATGGGTCCAGCTTGGAAACAGCGTCTGGCAGCCAAAATGGAGTGCCACGAGGATGTGCATAGCCATTACAAAACTGGATGGCCTCCTTCAGCACTCTGCCAGCATGGTGCTACAAGAGGCAATCCAGGCCAAAAACAGGATGCAGTGGAAATGTGCAAGTCCCCCCTTATGCCCCATTTTGGCAGGGTACTGCAGGAGATATCTGTCCCATCTCCCCAGCACCACTGGCTGGCCCACAGAGGAGAACTACAATGCTGATCCGGCCCTCGAAGCAATCCAGTTTGGCACCCCTGCTACAAAGATATGCCAGATGAAATGGGGCATGGAATGCGCCCCAGTCCAAATCCTTTATCCAGGCTCCAAAGCTAGTGCCATACAAACTAAAAGACACTTCTGAACAATCCTGGGAAGAGGTGGTACTCAGCCAGTTCTAACATGTTCTGGAGAATCAGTAGCAGAAATTTTGAGTAGTTCAGAGAACCGGCAAAGAGGCTGGCCATGCCCCTGCTGCTTCCCAGCCTCCCAGCTGATCTTCTTTTGTTATCCTGAACAAGAGAACAGAGCTGGAAAGCAGGTTAGTGGGGTGAGGAGAGAATGGAGATTTTGAATAACCTTCCCCTGCCACGTCCACCAAGCCATGCCCACCAAGCCATGCCCACCAAGCCACGCCTACAGAACCAGTAGTAAAAAAAAATTGAATCCCACCACTGATCCAGGGGAATCAGACATATAGGCCAAAAGATTGGGTCCAAACCTTAATTCCTTGTTCCAAAAGGTAGTTTGAAAACATTACTTTGAACCAGCAATTTTCCTTTTCTTTCAGGTGTTGCCCATTTCTATTGTTTATGTAGCTCAGATCCTAGGAAATGAACCGAGCTCATTGATAAACACCATGAAAGCTTATTTCAAGTAGATTAAACATTATGTTCTTTCCGCAGCTGAAAACATTACAAAATTTGAAAATAGTTTCTGTCAGGCTAATTCCCATCTAATGACATTCCTGTCATAGACTGGATATATGGCTATGCTGAAATATTTATCGTAATGTACTTTATTTATAAAATAAATAAGGATTAGACACCCATACAAAAGAGTAATTGTGCTTGCTTTTATTTACAAATTCTATTTTAGATTCACCGACAAGGAAAAGGATGAAGAAGCAGTAATTATATTATATCCAAGGACTGAAGTAAACCCAAGAAAGATTGTAAAAGTTCTCTCTTCAGTACCAATAAAAGGTAAAGGTTTCCCTTGCACGTATGTGCTAGTTGTTCCTGACTCTAGGGGGCAGTGCTCATCTCCGTTTCAAAGCCAAAGAGCCAGTGCTGTCCGAATATGTCTCTGTGGTCATGTGGCCATCATGACTAGATGCTGAAGGTGCATGCAATGCTGTTACCTTCTCACCAAAGGTGGTCCTTATTTTTCTATCTGTATTTTTACATGCTTTCAAACTGCTAGGTTGGCAGAATCTGGGACAAGTAACAGGAGCTCACTCTGTTACGTGGCACTACAGATTTGAGAAGCAACTTAGAACTAAGAACTAACTTCCTTAACTCCAGAGTGTTAATGTCATTGCCTAGAAGATCATTGGTTGCCCTCTCCCCTCTTTGGAAGAGCTTTATAGCTTCCACTGCCTTAAGAAATTTCAAAACATTCTTAAAGATCCATCTCATCCTGGGCACCATTTTTTTTGAACTATTACCATCTGGCAGACGGTACAGGATAATTAAAAACAAGGACAAATAGGCTGAAAAACAGCTTCTGTCCCAGGGCAGTAACTATATTGAATTCTACTATTTAGTGCAATATTAATGTAATATCAGCGGTTTTCAATTCAATTGCATAGATTGTGAAGGATGTGTGTTTGTGTTTTATTTTTATAGTTATGATGTACCCTGAAGATGGCATTTAATTTAGTTGTATGAGATGCAAAGACAATAAAGTAAACTAACTAACAGTGAGAACAATTAGCCAGTAGAATGGCTTTCCTTTGGAAGTTGTGGGAGTTTTTAACAAGAGATTGGACAACCATTTGTTTGAAACAGTATAGTGTTCCCTGCTTAAGCAAGGGGTTGGACAAGGTCCCATTGAACTCTCTTATTCTGTTAAGTTGTGGCTAGATGGTGATGGAGAAAAGCTATCTATGGGATCTCTAACAGCTGATTTGATGTGATTTGATGTCACATAACAGCCGGTAAGATCCCACAGGGTGGGCCTCCTTCAGATGCCGTCAGCCAGACAATGTCGGCTGGCGGCTCCCCGGAGGAGAGCCTTCTCTGTGGCTGCTCTGACCCTTTGGAAAGATCTACCCCCAGAAATCCGAACCTCACCCACTCTCATGGCCTTCAGAAAAGCTGTCAAGACCTGGCTATTCCAGCAGGCCTGGGGCTGTTGACCTCATTGTTGAAGTCCAGCCCCGACTGAAATGAATGTATCTGTGTTGTTTTTAACTTGTCTATTTTATTTTTATTTTCTTTTTTTTTTTTTCCCTCTCTGTAAGCCGCCCGGAGTCCTCCAGGATTGGGCGGCCTATAAATAAAATTAAACTTGAAACTTGAATTAATCAGAAGAAGAGAAGACTCACTGGAGAAAAGCCTGATGCTGGGAAAGATTGAGGGCAAGAGAAGAAGGGGAGAAGAGAGAATGAAGTGGCTGGATGTAGTCACTGAAGCAGTCGGTGTGAGTATAGATGAACTCCAGAGGATGGTAGAGGACAGGAAGGCCTGGAAGTACATTGTCCATGGGATTGCGATGGGTTGGACACAACTTCACAACTAACAACAACAAATTAATAAATCAAGATACTGATTGGTTAAGGCAACCCTTTAAGAATCTCTCTCACCCCTCCCCACTTTAAAAAGGCAAACACGAAGTACATGTTATATATAGCAAAGCAACAGCTTGAAGCATTTTTATTTAGAGAAAAAACTTTGGCTTCATAAATCTTATCTTGGGGTGCATGTTGACCATGGAATAGTCTTCCTGTTAAGGGGGCATTTTATAACTTGCCATGGCCAAACCTTCTTGCCAAACAGGTTTTTTTTTAAGACTTTCCACCACATTTCTCAAAACTGCAAATGTATCCCCAGATGGTCCTTCCTTCTAGGATAAGTCAGAAAAAAAGAAATATGTGAATTCTAGGGAAGCGGAGAAGGAAAAAATATATCTTTCCTATTTTTTTATTGTAATATAACAGGAGAAAAGGAACATTTTATTCTTTGTTTATAACTAAAAATTATAACTAGTGTTATTAAAGCTTATTGTGTACACTGAATGGGAGATTTGGGTTTGGCAAAAACAATTATCTTAAGAAGATGTAAATAAAAGAAGGTTTAGAGTTGTTCCATAGGCTGTTAAATTGAGATCTGTTTTGAGATGGTGGAAGATAACATTAATCAATAATAACAGAGCATTATTGAATTTTAACGGCACGGACATTGCATAGTGTTCCATTGGATGTAAGTGCATGTAATGTTTGAACATAACTTAGTTGATATTTGTATACTTAAACCAGCACACAATGCCCCAGGTACTGGTGGAAGCAAAGGGGATTTCTATCCATTCAATGCAAGCTGTTTTCAAGGTTTATAGTAGTTGAGACACATTTTAAGTTGTAAGAAAATGCAAGTGATTCCTAGTGTATAATGTAGTTGTAGCACAGGATAAGGTGGATTCCATTTTCTTCCCCTTGCTTCAGTGTCGTTATTGATACAACCACAGAGAGAGACCTAAACACACACACACACACACACACACACACACACCTCTTTGCTCTATCAAAAGACCAAAGAACTTGGGTCTTCTGGAAACATTTCTAAGCAAAGAGATAAGCAGTCATATGAAGCCAGGGACAGAAAACTCTTGAAACAGAATTGGCGCCAGTACTAAAACGTGACACAATGGGATCCTTTGAATCTTGCAACCCTGATGGTATTCCACCTCAAACAGATCTGGTTGTGTTTGAAGGAACGCAAACATCCACAGTTGTTCAGCCAGAAACAGCAAGGAAGAAAAAATGTGCAAAACCACAAGTGTCTCTTGTCTGTTGTCTCACGTCGAGAACTTTAAAAAGAGTCTACCAAACATAGCGGGCATGTTCTTGAAGACATTTTCGAGAAGGGAATGAAATAGAACTGAATCGCCCTGAGGTTTCCCTTTGCTTTCAAGCCTCTTACTGACCCCAGGAATGCCTGAAGCAAACTTACAACACACAATCCTGCATGTTTACTTGAAAGAATGGTTTCCTGGTAAACCTTTCTTTTCCTATCCAGATATCCTTTTTCAGAAGGTGAAAGAGACTCATAGATTTATGCCAGTGATGTCAAGATATGCGAGCCTTTGGGCCATTCTAGCCTACTGATCTTGCAAAAGAATATAGAATAGAACCACAGCATTGGAAGGGACCTTGGAGGTCTTCTACTCCAACCCCCTGCTTAGGCAGGAGATTTCTACTTACAGATCGTTCTAGCTTGTGTCTCTCCTTGACTAGTTTCCACCCATTGCTTCCTGTCCTGTCTTCAGGGACTTTGGAGAATAGCTTGACTCCCTCTTCTTTGGGGCAGCCCCTGAGATATTGGAACACTGCTATCATATCTCCCCTTGTCCTTCTTTTCATCAAACTAGTTAAAACCAATTCCAGCAACCATTTTTTATATGTTTTAGCCTCCAGTCCCCTAGTATCTTTGTTTAGGGAACTGGAGGCTAAAACATATGAAGAACAGTTGCAGGAACTGGGTATGTTTAGTTTAATGGAAAGAAGGACTAGGGGAGACATGACAGCAGTCTTCCAATATCTCAGGGGCTGAGATATAAAGTCACTTTCTATTATATTTTTAATGAAAAATCTGTTTTTTTTAAATGCAACTGGACAAACCCATCCTAGAAGATTTAAACTTCATGACCGTTATTCTATAGAATCACCAACATGCTTATGAATGCTTGGAGGCTCCCCCAATTTGAAATAATGAATACCTCAAAAACCTTTCAATAAAAGAAGTCAAATGGTATTTTTTTTTTAAAAAAAAAAAATCAGCTTCACGGCTTCCCTGTCTTGAAATGGATTCGTGTATCATTATATGCATGAACAAATTGCTCAAAGAAAACTCTTTGCTTGCCTGGCTTGGCAAAGGAGCTGATCCCCCCCCCCCCGACTTTCATGGGGCTATTCTACTCGGCTCAACGAAATAAGCTATCTTTTTTTTTTCTGTTTTCCGAATGGAGCAGCTGATCAAACCGGAACAGCTCACGTAATAGATAGGATCATTTATACAGTTTTAATTTTTTTAAAAAAAGAAATCTCACTGTCTACTTTTCATGGTCCTTTTCCAATAAGCAAGGAATGAGTTAATCTCCCAAACATGTTCTTTCCTTAGCCTATTCTGCATAAGCAAACAGCATCTGGAGAGTTAAGCCACAAGTTACAAGCTCTGTGCACCTATTAGAGGAAATGCATTGTAGTCATAAATTTGGTACGGAAACCTGGAGGACTGGGTTATAATAGTGAAAATAAGGTAAAGGTAAAGGTAAAGGTTCCTCTTGCACGTATGTCCTAGTCGTTCCCGACTCTAGGGAGCGGTGCTCATCTCCATTTCAAAGCCGAAGAACTAGCGCTTGCTTTTATTTACAAATTCTATTTTAGATACACCGACAAGGACAATGATGCAGTAATTATGTTTTATTCAAGGACTGAACTAAACCCAAGAAAGATTTTAAAAGTTCTCTCTTCAGTACCTATAAAAGGTAAAGGTTTCCCTTACACGTATGTGCTAGTTGTTCCCGACTCAAGGGGGCGGTGCTCATCTCCGTTTCAAAGTCAAAAAGCCAGCGCTGTCCAAAGACATCTCTGTGGTCATGTGGCCGGCACGACTAAATGCTGAAGGCGCATGGAACACTGTTACCTTCCCACCAAAGGTGGATCCTATTTTTCTACTTGCATTTTTTACATACTTTCGAACTGCTAGGTTGGCAGAAGCTGGGACAAGGAATGGGAGCTCACTCTGTTATGTGATGCTAGGGATTCAAATCACTGAATTGCCAATCTTTCTGAGTGACAAGCTCAGTGTCTTAGCCACTGAGCCATCGCGTCCCTAATAGGAAAAATGAGTAACCCATAAATGACCTAAATTTATTAGCCTAGTTTCCATTAAAATGAAGCACATGAAAGTTGAAGGAAAATTTTCCATAACTTTGTCCCACTACTGTGCTGCTTTGATTACCTTTTTTCTCTCCCTCTTTCCATTTATATTAAATTCTGTTTGTTGGTTTTAAAATATTCATTAAGTTTCTTCGAAATGATTATGTACTCTGTTTCTTTGAAATGCGTGTGCTCTGTGTGAAGAAAGACAGATGAAGTGACACAGATTTTTTTTCTCTTTGTATTCATTTGGGACAGTGTGATAAAAGTTATAAAAAACATTAATCAGTTTTCAGTGATTTGAGCATCACCGAATTTCAGGGGAACCTTATCACTTGAATGTTATGGGAAACATGATACATTCTAAAGTCATTTAAAAGTAGTTACATTTCAAATTATTATAAACTTCACTAGGAAATTTAGAAAATATGCTTCAACACTCTCCAAAGCTTAATATTGGATAGGAAGGAAGGAAGGAAGGAAGGAAGAAAAAAGGAAAAAGGAAGGAAGAAAGAAGGAAGGAAGGAAGGAAGGAAGGAAAAGAAGGAAGGAAAAAGAAAGAAGGAAGGAAGAAAAAGAAGGAAGGAAGGAAAAAGAAGGAAGGAAGGAAGGAAGGAAGGAAGGAAGGGAAAGAAGGAAGGAAGAGAGGGAGAAAGAGAAAGAAAGAGTAGGAAAGAAGGAAGGGAGAGAAAGAAAGAAAGAAGAAAAGAAGTAAAAAGAAGGAAGAAAGGAAAAAGAAGGAAGGAAGGAAGGAAGGAAGGAAAAGAAGGGAAGAAGGAAGGAAAAGAAGGGAAGAAGGAAGGAAGGGACCCTTTGAGCCCTGTGGCTATAGACATAATGGTGAAACAAATTCAATGCATCGGAAATGTCATAATTCTAAATAAAATATTTCAGGCTATCAAAGCTCATTTAAACACCTGAATAAACCCCCCTGACAACTGAGTCAGGGTTTGGTTAGCTATTTGACAAGTGCTAGAAACATTTCAGCTAAAAAGTGCATACATCAGCAAATCCTAATGGCATGGCTTACAATTCCTTTATTCCTAGCAACATAAAATATTGTTCCCGCTATGCTTGGCTTGTTTTCCTTTTGATATTAGATCTCGTCAAGAATCTTTAAGTCTCCTGACTTTTAACAGATGAGATGGCATGTCAATATTCACTGAAGCAAACAGGTTTCAATATGCTTAATTTTGATCGAATCAACTGGTTGGAATCTGGCAAACAGAAGTGCTTTTTAACTTTAATCTGAAATTCAAGCCATCCCACGAGTAGAATGAATGGAAGAGCATTAAAATAAATAGTGAAAAAAGAAATAAGATTTTCAACTCTGTTAAGTGTTATCAGGAAAAAAGGGGGAAATATTCTTTTTGAAAATAATGTTTCAAACTAAAAAAAAATGTTACTAGTCCAAATGGAAACTTTTGAGGCAAATATATATGAAACTCTATACCAGCATATTTATTCATAAGCTGTTAATGGAACTTTAACTCCAACCTTTTGGGAATAAATAATTTGTATTAAACTGTACTGGAACTAATAGCCCAAGTGGGGCTATTCAAATCTGTAACCTTGGTTGTTTTTTTTTTCCCCTTCTGTTTTAAATGACCTTCATTTTGTTTTATCTTACTTCTAAATCCATTTGGGTAAATCAATCCATCAATAAAATTGGATGCAGAAATAATGGGCTTTCCCCCGCATAATTCTTATAAAACAAACAACTTTGCCTAGTTTCCCTATCACACACTTTTAAATCAGTAACTTTGGACTACTAATAGGGAATTTTCCATTTTGTATAAATATCTTGAGCGCAAAGATGTATGAATGTCCCTGCAAAATAACAGTCCAACTTATATAAAAGTTTTGCTTATTTTAGTTCTTTAAATTTAGAGTAGGAGCCTAGATGAGAGGATTATTAGTTTCAAAGTTGTAACTAATTAATAATATTATTGGGTTCTTTGTAAGAAAGCTTGGGAGACAGGATGTTAATAACTTTCTGGGGAAAAATAGTGTATAAACACAAACACAAAAATTAAGAATGCTCACTTGTTTTGATACATCAAATCTCTAAATAGTGTTGGTGGCAATTAAGGATAATTAAAGTATGTGCATAAAGATAATTAAAGTATGTGCTTAAGTAAGGAAAGCCACGTGTAATCTTATAATGTTGACTTTTTGGGACATGCAATCCTATGATTGGATGGGTTTACAACGCGATATTTACCCCTCTACACAAAAATCCAAGACTCACACTCAAGAAACAGGTTCCAGAAAAAAGAAGAGTATTGCATAAGTACTAACATACACTATTAAAGCAGAACTCTGTTGAGGATTTATTTTTAGACAGGGCACATCAACTTGTGATGAAAAAAGTTAGAGCATGGAGTGCTTTCTCACTAGAAGCCCAGTTCTCTTGCAACCTTAAGAACAGAGACAAATCTGTTGCCTCTAGAACTTCCAAAGAGAATTAAGACGTTGGTGAGCAATCGGATCTATTCTTCCCAAGCGAAGTTTGAGTTTTGAAATGTTGTAAACCTCGTGCCAGTGGGAAGGATTGAAACGGGACTTCACTGTCCCTTCGAGCGATTTAAAACACGGCTTCAGTTCTGCTTAACGGCTGCCTCTACCGATCAGTTTGGTGGTCAATCCGCTACGGAATAACCTAGAAAGTTGTTTTAAACCCGCGCGACAGCAACTGGACACACAACGTCGCTTAGCATCTGCTCAGGCAGCATGCTTGCAAAACCTAACTACACCACTGTACTCTTGGCGTGCGTGAACGAGTGGCTTCCCCCACCGGATCGGCGGGCGACCGTGCGATTCTTCTCCAGCGACAAAAAAGACTCCGAAGTTCGGACGCTGCCGAGACCTTCTTTGCGCAGTTGACTCCAAAGTCAACGACAAGGGAAGGAACCGGCAGGCAGGTGGAGGGGGCGCGCTTCTCAGCCGGTGCCAGAAAAACGACCGGCTTAACCCACGACACGGACCCCAAATCCGAGGGTCCCCGGTTTCCTAAAAGGCGACCCACTACCCATCTTCGCGCCTAGTACCGGGTCAAACTGTTCCCTACATTGGCCGATCTAACGGGGGTTTTCTCCCCATAACTGAGCAAAATAGGGCAAGAGAGGGCAGGACAAAGCAAGGCAGGGTGCCTGGCTGGGGAGCTGCGCGATGTTGGGCTTTCTTTGGCCGGCCAGGGGCGCTCCAGCGCGGCCGGGCAACCCTCGCTGGCTCGCTTGGGTGGCTTACCTGTGCGCGGCGCCTTCACCTGTTGCCCGGCCGCCTCCATCGGCGAAGGGCAGCGGCTCCCCCTTGACTTCGCGCAGCACCAGCGCCTTCTCCTCCGGGCGGGGGAACTCAGCGAAGTCGCCCCCGCTGCTTCCTCCTCCTCCACCACCTGGCCTTTCGTCCAGAGACTCGACGTAGAAGATGGTGCGAGGGGCCGGCGGGGGGCCTTGCGGCTCGGCCAGCCCATGGAGCCGGGTGGCCGGCAGCGACGTCCCGTTGAGGGGCAGGGAAGAGACGGCGCAGGGCGGCGGGCAGGCGGCGGCCGAAGACTGCGAGGGCGAGGCGGAGGAGGCTTTCTTCCAGAAGGCGCCTCCCCCTCCTCCTCCTCCGCTTCGCTCCTGGCTCTTCAGCAGCCGGCTCTGGCTCGGGCCCCAGTGCTCGAAGCTGCCGTCCGGTTGCAAACAGCCGCCCGCGGGCGCCGCCGGGTGACTGAACAGTTTCCAGCGGAGGCGCAAGATGTGCTTCACGTCAAAGTCCTTCCTGCTCGAGTTCGACATCCTGCAGCGGCGGAGGCGAGGCTGGCGTTGGCTTCTCCGGCAGCTGAGGCGAGGCGAGCCCGGAGGGGGGCAAGGCGGCTGGCAGGGCCTCCCAGCGCCGGAGAGTCCGCAGCGCCCGAGGCGCAGGAAGCAACCGGGCTGCCGCCGAGCGACTGAAAGGGGAAGGAAAGCAACCTACGCGAAGTAGTAGCCCCCTCCTCCTCCTCCTCCTCGCTCCCCCCCCCACCCAACCACCACCACTCGGCTGAGCAACGGCGGAGGCTGCACCTGGAGCGCCCCGTATTTTGCGCTCCGAAGGTGAGGAAGGAGGCGAGGAACCGCGCGTAAAGTTGCCGGGTTTTTAAGCGCAGGGTTAGTAGCCGGGGAAGACGGGAGGGGAGTGGGCGGGCGGGCGAGGGAGCGAGCGGGGGTCTTTCCTGAGCAAGGGGAGGGGGGTGCTAGAGCTCCCTGGCGCCCCCAACCGGACTGGCTTCTCCGGCGTTGGTCTGGAGCTTTGACTTTCTTTCCAGGCGCTGTCCAGCACCCTGCGAGCATCCCTGGAAGAGATTCTTAATGGGGGAAGGGGAGGCGCTTTTCCAGCAGCCTTTTTCAGCTTCATTAGGATCTCCACTGCCGGCCCCAATTTCCCCTCGTGTTTTCCCCCATCCCGGTTTCAAAGGAAGTCCGGGGAGACCCCACCCAAGTCGATCCCTCAAAGAACACCAACGCCTCCTTTTCCCGACCTGGGGGCTGAATCAAGATCTTGAAAACTCAGGTGGAGCCCGGGTTTATTTCTCGTCGTCTTCTTCTTCCCCCCTTCACCACAAGGACAGCACTTCGCCCAAGCAAACGCTGAACGAGCCTTTGATCTGGTCGACTCCAGCCAGCATTTTAGGCTGCCCGGAATTCCTGGGCTGAGTGGCCAGGATCTTCCAAGGCAAAGTCTTCTTCTTCAGAACTCTTTATCCCTCAATCCACTTCCTGAAGTGGACGTTGTGAGTTGGAATGGTTCACACCTCGAGAACATTTGGTCCACCCAAACTGAGATAATGAAGCATCCATTCTAGGTCTTTTTCCTCTGACTCCGTGCAAAAGTTTCGTCAGCTGAGGATCATGCAAACTATCTCCTCCTTTCCGTCATCCCATTTTGATCCAATGTTCTTTAAACAGGAATCATAAATGAAGCTATGTTCCACATTAATTGTAAGACAACTCATGTGTGAACTGCAGAGCTTTTATCCCATCTCATGTAGAGATAAGGTTGCAACATGGTTCCAACTAAAATCTCCTTTCTCTTGGTTTTACCTCCACATGAATATTTGCCAGGCCACCCAGAAACTGGAACAAAGTTTTATTTCATGAGTAGTTCATCTATCAAAACTTGAGAATTCACCTGTAACTGTCTTTAATTCCTGCATTGCCACTTTCAAGCAGTGTTTTGTATAGTGCTCATCCCAAAATCCTTAAGGGACGTGGTGGCTCAGTGGCTAAGATGCTCAGTTTGTCGATCAGAAAGGTCGGCAGTTTGGCGGTTCGAATCCCTAGTGCTGCGTAATGGAATGAGCTCCCATTACTTGTCCCAGCTTCTGCCAACCTAACAGTTCAAAAGCATGTAAAAATGCAAGTAGAAAAATACAAACCTCCTTTGGTGGGAAGGTAACAGTTTTCCATGCGCCTTCAGTGTTTAGTCATGCCGGCCATGTAATCATGGAGACGTCTTCAGACAGTCCTGGCTCTTGGCTTTGAAACAGAGATGAGTATTGCCCCCTAGAGTCGGGAATGACTAGCACATATGTGCAAGAGGAACCTTTACCTTAATCCCAGAATCAAGGAGGTTGAGCAAGAAGAACTTCCACAGATTCCCAGAATGATAGGTTAGATTGAGAATTTGGGGTAACATCTTAGGAAAAGGGAATGGTAAACCAAAAACAATACAGTGTATGTGTCAACCCTGGAGCTGGTCTTTGAAGGCGAAGGTATATTACTTGGATCCTTGACATTGTAGGTATGTCAATGCTGATGCTCCAAGAAATGGGTTCAACTTGAAGAAAACTTTAATCATTTCTCTGGAGATCTCACTTTTCCAACTAATAGAAAAATTGTGCTTGCATTCAGGGCAGAATTCCACTTTTAGGAGTTTGGAGGATTTATAGGTGTTGTCATCTGTTGACAATCCAGGAGTCAACAGGTTCTTTAGGAATTAGAGGGTCTAAAGGTGACATTCTAAGATCAATTAATTAAATACTGTGGATACTGGGACTTACAGAAAAAGGAAGTTCAACCATTCCAGATCCTTCAGCTTGCTTGGAACCTCAGGGATGGCGACAGATGGAAACTTTATACCCAGCATCTTCCCAGCATTCTCCTAACTGCACCTTAAGAGTCTACACCAGGGTTCAAACTGTCTGTGGGATTTGCCAGACCTTTGTACTAAGAAGAGTAGTATAAATATCCCAAGCATACTTTTAATGAAGGCGAAGTCTTCTGCAGGCAGCAGCTGAGATGCTGTGATGACAAGGCTGGCCAATAATTTTGGAATCTAAAAAAATAACACTTTGAATGAATGTCTTTATGGGGACAGTGCTGTGGAATTCAGCTGTTGCTCCTGCTCCCCTTAGCTGCTGTTAAATTAGGGAACTGATGTTGATCTTAATTGTTACAAGGAGAAATACAAACAGGAGGCTTCCAAGCAAGAATGATGAACAACACAATGGTACAACCCCACAAAGCTTGCTGAATATCTGCTAAGTGCACACATGGGGAAACACGCCATGTAAAGCTTGCATCAGCTGGCTACTTCAGCACAGCCATCTCTTATATAAAATCCAAGGAAAAATAAGTTTGTTGGTGCCACTTGTTCCTCACCAAGCTTCCGTGGTACCAGGGCATTGCTTTTAACTCCTCCAAACCAGTGGTGGGTTTCAAATAATTTAACAACTGGTACTCTGCCCTAATGACCAGCTGGGTAGGTGTGACTCGGTAGTCATGGGACTGTGTGGGCATGGCCAACTCAACATTACTCAAGTCAACGGGCGCTTTGCCTTAGCTGTGACAATGTAATAAGGGTTAACCGGAGAGGCAGTTTCTGTAAGCAGGGCAATAAAGATGAGGCTAGAAACAACACCAGAATGTTTCCTTCCTGCCTTCCTTACAGAATTAGCCCTGTAAAGTGGAAAACAAACAAAATAAGATTTATTCCAACAACCGGTTCTCCGAACTGCTTAGAAAGTTAACAACTGGTTCTCCCGAATAGGTGCGAATTGTCTGAATCCCACCACTGCTCAAAACCCTCTGCTCATGCTTTGGTTTCTTCTTGCCACTCTGGAATTCTGCACCTAAGCAACAACAACTAAGGATTTGGGTATGGCTAGTCTTAGAGAAAAGAAGGACTGGGGTGACATGCTAACAGTGTTCTGGTAATTGACAGGCTGCCAAGAAGATAAGGGGGGGGGGGACTACTTATTTTCCAAAGCACCAGAAGGCCAGAGAAAAGAAACAATGAATGGAAACTAAGCAAGGAGAGATTCAACCTAGAATTAAGGAGAAACTTCCTAACAGTGAAATCAATTAACCAATGGGAGTTTGTCATTGGAAGTTGTGGGTGCTTCATTGCTGGAAGTTTTTAAGAAGCAACTGGACAGTCACTTGTCTGAAATGGTATAAGGTCTCCTGCTTGAGCACGGGGTTGGACTAGAAGACCTCCAAGGTCCCTTCCAGATTCTATTCTATTCTATTCCATTCCATTCCATTCTTTCTTGCTGTTCTCTATTCTGTTCCGTTCTGTTCCATTCTGTTCCATTCCATTCTTTGGTGCAACACCAACAGTACTGAAAAAACATTCTCCCTCCCCCCCCCCCGGCAATTCACCACCGGCAAAACAATAAGCAACTGTATCAATCATATTCAAACAACTTGGGTTTGAATACAGGTTGCCTGAACCATTAAGCAGGCTTCTGTTTCTAACTGGGAAAATATGAAATGCTTTACATTGGAAATGCAGAGCAAGCTTAGGGCTGCCCTTCCACTCCGCAGGCAATAGAGAACATTATATTCAACTCCGATATCGTCAGTAGCCTAGGGATGTTTATCTACCTCGTGGGTGAGAGGAGTGCAACGATTGCACTGTGCAATTGGAATGTTATTATGGGAGGAATGGCTTTGTGGTTAGATACTAGGAGTGAACTGGTGAAACTGTGTTACAGTGCATTGGCTTCTAGCTCATAAATCATCATCTAAAATGCATGAATGACTAGAGGCAATGAAATGGCAAACAGAGTAATGGCAAAACACTTCTCTTACTGTGTTTGAAGGTGGGGAACATGTCTCTCCTTTTGGATGAATGATGAATGAATGAATGAATGAATGAATGAATGAATGAATGAATGAATGAATGAATACATTGATACAGTAAATATAAAGGTAATGGTAACCCTCACATATATGTGCCAATCGCTCCCAACTCTAGGGGGCAGTGCTCATCTCCATTTCAAACCCAAAGGGCCAGGTGCTGTCCGAAGACGTCTCCATGGTCATCTGGCCAGCATGACTAAATGCCAAAGGCTCGCGGAATGCTATTATCTTCCCACCAAAGATGGTCCCTATTTTTCTACTTTCATTTTTATGTGCTTTCGAACTGCTAGGTTGGCAGAAGCTGGGACAAGTAACGGGAGCTCACTCCATTATTCGGCGCTATGGATTCTAACCACCGAACTGCCAACCTTTCTGATCGACAAGCTGAGCACCTTAGCCACTGAGCCACCTCATCCCTACAGTAAATATAAAGGTGTTTTATTCTTCTTCTAAAATGCTATTCAATTAAACACCATTATAAGTTGCAATTCAATGCAATTGAATTGATCCTTCCTAACTCAGTGTGGGGTGTTTTTGATCCATTCCTAAAAAAAAAAAAATCCCATCATATACAAAAATGAAATTCAAAGCATAGATGTTGATACTGGATTAACAGTTCCAGTTCTGTTTGATTTAGTACCAAGCTAAATTAACTCTGCTAGAAGCATGAGTTGAGGTTGGTTTACTTTTCTGTTGTTTGTTACTAGAAAGGCCACCTGTGTTTTAGCATAATAAAAACTTAAGACATTCCCATTTCACAGAAGAAAATGCACCATTCCCATATTTTAAATGTTAGTGTATGCTAACAGCTGATCAATAATTCTCCATCCTCAAATTTTTCAAGACAATGAATGACCAAAGGTACTTAGAAATTAATAAATTTTTCAGTCCGTTTCTTCCAAGACATCAATCAGCTGTTAAGGACAAATACATAAGGCCTATTAAAATCAACGACAGCTTGAACAAAAAATGATTGCAGCCCATTTCATTTGAATGGCAGAAGTGGGGAAAGTTGTTGATTTAGAAAACTAAAAAGTCTCAGAAAAATGCAATGCAAAAATAGCTCTACACCATTGCTAAGAAAAATAGCACAAGTATGTTTGTATTCTCACCAAGAATGAATGTAACTATTGCCACCAATATTAACCTATTTTTTTTCTTTTAGTGGAAGGTTTACATTGTGAGCACTATCATAGGATACTAACTAAAAGTGTAGAAAGAAAGGAAATGCAACATTCAACTCCAGCAGCAGAATTAATATCGTGTAAGAAAAAAATCCAAACTGAACAGAATATAAAGTTTTGTTGCCAGTTATAATTTATAAATTGGGGAAAATGCAATAAACTCTCTTCACACAGCAGTGAAAATACAAAAAAAGAGAATATTTTAACAAGATTGCACTTTTCTATTTTAAATCTTACATAGTCCTACTTTATGTATACACAGAGGTAAGTAACCAGAAGTAAGCCAGTACTACTGAGAAAATGTATACATGATTGCAGTATTAAATTAAGTGCTATTAGTCCTAGTAGTTACAAGTCTACGGTTTGGTTGTTTCCAGTGTACCTGTAACTTACACAAAGCAGTGCAGTGCTAGATCATTTGAATGTGGTATTATTTAATATAACTGAACTACTAATTCTCCTCCTCCTCCTCCTCCTCCTCCTCCTCCTCCTCCTCCTCCTCCTCCTCCTCCTCCTCCTCCTCCTCCTCCTCCTCCTCTTCTTCTTCTTCTTCTTCTTCTTCTTCTTCTTCTTCTTCTTCTTCTTCTTCTTCTTCTTCTTCTCTTTCTCCTCCTCCTCCTTCTCCTACTTCTGCCATATCCATCATCGGATGTTGGCAATCATATTGGCGATCCTATTTTTATCAATAACAACATGAAAAAGTGCTTCTGAGTTTTGTCCATACCAGTCCCTTAGATTTTGAAACCATTGATATTCTTCTTCTGCCTGACCTCGTTTGCCTTCAATCTTTCCTTCAATAAATAAACTAAAGAGTTGCAATCTTACAAGAGCTATAGTATTTGAGTTGGTGATCTGGGGTCATTTTGATAGACATCTGCAAAAATGAAAATGGTAAAATACGTCTGAGCAATGTAACTTGAGTGATATAATGCTGTGCTCTTTTCAAAATATAAAGAGGTTAAGGTAAAGGTTTCCTGGTCCAGCTCTGACTCTAGGGGATAGTTCTTATCTCCAATTCTTAGCTGAGAGAGCCAGCATTATCCAAAGACATTTTCCGTGATCATGTGTTCACTGCTATAACCTTTCCACAGAAGTGGTACCTATTAATCTACTCGCATTTGCATGCTTTCAAACTGCTAGGTGGGAAGGAGCTGAGACAAGGAATGGGAGTTCACCCTGTTGCATAGTGCGTGGGTCTCGAACCCGGGCTGTCAGCTTTCCAGCTGACAATGTCAATCTCTTTAATTGCTGAGTCATTGAGCCCCCTCAAAATGTAATGAGAGTGTCTGTATTCAATATTTGTCCTTAAACCTCTGGGACAGTAAATGATAATCTGGAAAAAAAAATAACTCTGACTCTGATTTCCAGCTAATCCATTTCAAAGCAGCTTTGATTTGGATTTTGATGTTTGGACATCAAATGTTGATGTCTGGACTTTCAGATTTCTATCTTTTTTTTCTAAAAAATAAATAAATAAATCCGGGAAATGAATTCCTGCTAATAATCCATTTGCCTAGCTTTTTATTTTCAGATCACTCAATTATGAAGTTGTTTCTGGAATTACTTCTTATCCAATTACATGCTTCACCCGCCATTATTTTGCTTAGAGGGTTTAAGATGGTGGTAACTTTAGCAAGGGTTCATTTGGAATCTTTGTCCTTCAGAGAAAAAATAGGTTGAGCAACAGAGTCTGTAATCCTATTTAAAACACTTACATATGTCCACTGGAAACACTAAATATTTGCAATAAATATTGCAATAGATAGGATTTGTCATTGTCTTATATCTCTGGATGATGAGGTGGGAGAGATATTACCATATTTTTCAGAGTATAAGACTCATTGGAGTATAAGACACATTAGTTTTTGGGGAGGAAAATAGTGGGGGGGAATTCTGCCTACCAAGCATTCATCTGGCTAGAGTGCTTAGTCTGGTCGGCTTTAGCACATAAGTTTGCTGGTTTTAAGCATGCACTTTTTATCCCATGGTTGAGGATAAAAAAACAGCTTCTAAAGCACAGCTGATCGTCGGAGGGAGCAGCAATGAGAAAACCAGGCAAAGCACAGAAGATCACTTCACTCATTAGTACCTCATTAGGGCTGAAAAGGAGCTTCAAAAAACTACATTTGGAGTATAAGACACACCCAAATTTTCAGCCTCTTTTGGGGGGGGAGTGCATCTTATACTCCAAAAAATGCAGTATTTAAAATCTAGTGGCTATTCAGAAAACTTTTTAATGAAGAAACGTTTAGAGGGCAGTGCCTCTGTAAAGGACCACACTACAGTAGTTCTTGGCTAGAAAAATTAAAACAGAGCTATCTCCATTTGTCAGAGGCCTTTGCAGACATTACAAGGAACAAAAATACATTCCTACTAGCCATTCCCTATCTTATGCCTCAAAAGATTACTTGCACTCAGTTCTGCAAATGCCCATGATAATTTAAAACATGAAATAATTTCCAATATTATGCTTTTAAGCCTGGTATCAACAAGAATCCCTCCAAGAATTAGCACTCTGTCTTGCATTAAATATCTGAATGAAGAGGGGGGAAAGAATGTGTATCGGATTTATTGTTGACATGCAATTAGATAGGACAGTTAATAGGCTAGAAGATGTAAATAAAACTAAGCTTAATTGCTTAGAGAACTGGATGAAAATAAGAAGGTGAGAGGCACAAAAGTTATTTGCTTAAGAAACAGAAACCAGTATTACATGTATAGGATCAGGGGAAGGGTAAATCGAGTTTAATAATAGTCTTTGCCCTCCTCCAAAAGAAGAGGGAGTATGGGATAATGGTTGACTACAAATTGCATATGTGATGTGTCTGCAGAAAATGGGCATCAAATCACAGGCTGCATCAACAGGAGGGTAGCTCCCGTAGGACTGATGCAACACCATTACTTTAACATCAGCCTTTATAATGGATTTCCCCCCTTCTCCCTAAGCATTACTCTAATATCTTCTGGGTTTTTCTTACAGATTAGCATTTAATCTGTCTAATCTTGATGTTCTAGCAACAGCAGTTAATGAAAGGGGGCAAAAGATTTTCCTGTTCAAGATGAGATCAGCCTGGTGCAGAAACTGTAATTGAAGCAGTATTGATTGTCCTCCGGAGCTGTCCATGGTACCAAACATGGAATTACCCTCCTGCTTTATTTGAGAGAAGACATGGTGTTTTCCTATAAGCAGATCAATTCCCCCCCCCAAAAAAAAAACCCTCCAACCATAATAACTTAACCTTGATGACTCTAAGGATATTTTTGGTATAAAAGTTTGATGCATTATTTTCCACTTTATAACACACTTAGGTGTGCAAATTACCTTTCAATATTCTAAAAGGCTGTAGAGATTCTCAGTCATCCAGGTCATGGTTGTCCCAAAGGTGCTTTTTCAGGAGGCAACTGGTCTTTCTTGATTTTTTTTCTTTTGAAGATGTTTTGCTTCTCATCCAAGAAGCTTCTTCAGCTCTGACAGGATACAGGTTACTATGACAGAATGCTAAAAGGATGCAGATTACCAACTGTCTGCGAGGCATATAAAACCTTCCATTCCCTGCTTCTTGGATGAGAAGGAAAACGTCTTCAAAGAAAAAATAAGAAAGCCCAGTTGCCTTCTAAAACAATGCCTTTGAGATTTCAATATTTTAGGTTTTTTTAATTTAATATGCTTTTATTGTTTGTGGCCATGTAAAAAAAAAAAGGTCTATGATTGTTATCTAAATTTTCCACTCTATTTTGCATTGGTCAGAACCAAGTGTTGTATTCAGTTCTGGGCGCCACATTTTAAAATGGATTCAGACAAACAATTCCAGAGCAGTATTTATAAAACTAATCATTAGTAATAAGAAACTAATTTTAAAAACCCAGAAACGAAGTCCTACAAAGAGATATGAACAGATATTTAGCATTGGGGGACGGTATGAGAATATTTGTCATTTTTAAATTTATATACTTTTATACTAATTTATACTAAAATTCAAATTCCACCAACTCTGTATAATTTTTAAAATATAGGAAAAAGAAGTCGTATTAAATGAAGTAAATATTTCTTTCCTCTGTTGTTTAAGATGGCAGGACACCAAGTATGGAAGTATGGAAAGAAGATTCTAATTGATTCTTTTTTTAAAAAATGCCACCAATGGATAGTCAATTATATTGGGGCATAAATCCAACCAATCAAAAAAGCCAATCAATCAAGCCAATTACTCAAGGAAATGACGGGCTCTTGTTCATTTACTCAAAGAGCCGAGGGGGCGCAGTGGTTAAATGCAGCACTGCAGGCTACTTCAGCTGACTGTTATCTGCAGTTCAGCGGTTCTAATCTCACCGGCTCAAGGTTGACTCAGCCTTCCATCCTTCTGAGGTGGGTGAAATGAGGACCCAGACTGTGGAGGCAATATGCTGACTCTGTAAACCGCTTAGAGAGGGCTGAAAGCTCTATGAAGTGGTATATAAGTCTAACTGCTATTGCTATTGCTATTTCTAATAGGTTGTATTTGATGACCCAGATAGCACTTTTGGCACTAGATTTTTTATGAACTCCCCACCTGAGATAAATTATGGGAATGAATATTGCCAGCAATTATCTACCAGGGAGTCTAAACAAAAGAAAACACTATAATGAATGTTCAGAACCATCTTCTCCAAATAGCTGCCATAGCATCTTATGAGATCCCTATTTTCTTGTTGCTTCGTGGTGTCTTGTGTGTTTTTTCCTTTCTTTGTTTTAACTTTATTTCTATCTGTACCAATATTCAAGTTTCAGCCACTCACACATCAGTACAACTCAACAGTATTGAAACCATTTAATGCACATGTATGTATGCACCATATTTTTCAGACTACAAGACGCACTGGTGTATAAGATTTCGAAGAGGTAAGTAGAAAAAAAGTTTTTGTCCTCCCCAGCCCCAGGAGCTCAATCTACAAGCTTCAGCTAGGATGGGAGAAAGCAAAAACGCCTCCATTTTTGTGAAAAAATGGGTGGGAAATGAGCCATTTTTCGCAAAAACGGAGGCGTTTTTGCCTTCCCTCAGCCCTGCTGAAGCCTGTAGATTGCTGCTGGGGTCTGGGGGAAGGAAAAAACACCTCAGTTTTTGTGAAAAGTGGCCCAGTTTTTGCCTGTTTTTCCAAAAACGGGGGCATTTTTGCCTTCCTCCTGCTGAAGCATGCATTGTGCTTTTGGGGGCTGGGGGAGGGCAAAATCACTTCCATTTTCATGAAAAATGGCCCGTTTCCTGCCCATTTTTTTGTAAAAATGGAATGCGGGGCAGGCTTCAGTAGGTCAAAAATGGATGTATTCAAGTGCATCTTATACTTTGAAAAATACGGTATCTATGTATGTATTGGGCCAGTCACACCCAGGTGTGGGCTTCAAAAATTTCAACAATGGGTTCTCTTCCCAGTTGCTGGGTGGGCATAGCCATGGTGGGGGTGGCCTAGTTGGCCTCCTGCACCCCAGTGCTCGGAGGCATTTTTGCCTTCCCCAGGCTCCTGAGGCTGTCCTTGAGCCTCTAGAAGGGCAAAACTGCCTCCCCCAGGCTCCAGAGGCCCTCCAGAGGCCAGAAACTTCCAGGGGGCCCATTTCCCCCCCTCCCTGAATCTCCGTAAGGGGCCCTGCACTTACCTCACATCCAAAATGGACTGCGTGAAGACTCATGAGATAGGAGGCAAGGGGAGGGAGGAGTGGGCAGAATGGGGTGGGAGGGGCTAGCCAGGGATGGGATTTTGTGGTTCTCCAAACTAGCCATAACATTAGCTACAGGTTCTCCTGAATCCCGACAAACCCGTAGCAGTCCACCCGTGATGATACCCTCTCAGCCCAAAGGGTTCTTGTTATAGGAAAAATAGGAGTAAGGAGTATTAGGTATGTTTGCTGACTAAAGTTTCTTTTTATATTTAAAAACCCTATATATGGTCCAAGACACTCAGCTGGCTTCACCCCTAAGCCAGGACTAGAACTCACAGTCTCCTGGTCATTGACCCAAAGCCACCCACCCAGCTTTTATGCCTCATGTGGGGCTAGAACTCACCATCCCTTGGGTTCTAGATCAGCAACTTCACCTCTACACCACACTGACTTTCTCATGCTTTATGAAGACACTGTGGATAGACAAGCGTTGACTGTGTAAGAGTACAGGTGTGGCTTTGTAGAATAACAAGCATTTGGGAGTGACAGACATCAAGATAAGCTTTTTATCGGTTTAGAATTAAGAACAATGCTTGCATGGACTCTGCATGCTTTTCTTCCAAAGCTGATTTTTCCTGTTGTGGAATCTCAACTTTCTTATTAATCCAAATGAACAACTCATTCTTTCTGAAATCTCTTTTGTTTCTTCTTTATTAATTCCTACTTTTTAGTGTGAACAATAATGCACATGTTCTCCACTGGGAAAATGTGATTTCCTTAAAATAGCCTGCCTGGTTGTCAATAGGCAACAATTTTCTCCCTATGCTTAAGTATGATTCTATCCTTCCTTTTATATTTAATGCCAGCGAATAAGACTGAACTAATGGATAATTTGAGAGAATACTCTATATCTTCCACTGCATTTTTTTCATCAGATATACATTAAAAGATTAGGTGGATTCCCATGCTCTGCTATGAAACTATGTGATCTGGCTTGCTAAATTGACACTTACAGCTTCAAAATTAATGAATAATTATGATCGGCCTCTCCTGTCCCCTTTTCTCCCTCAGGTGTTCCGCACAGAAGCCTCTCCTCTCTTTTCCTCTCCCCTTCTCTCCCTCAGGCTTGCCCACAGAAGACTCTCCTTTCCTATCCCCCTTCTCTCCATAAGGATGGTCCCATTGATCCTCTCCTATCCCCTTCTCTCCCTCAAGCTTGCCTCACAGAGGCCGCTCTTATCCCCTCTCTCCCTCAGTCTAACTCCTTAGTATCAGAGCATTTTTCAGGTGGGGAGGGGGAGTAGAATGTCTAAACTCCCAGCCCACAGGCCGGATGAGTCACACACTAGCCATGTGCATGCCCAAGTGGCAGTTGGAATAGAGTTCTTTTCAGGTTAGGAGGGGGAGTAGAACATCTAACTCCTTAGCAGCAGAGCGTGTTAATAATAATATAAGAAATATTTATGATCTGAAGGTCATTTCAAAAGATCCTTTCTTAGCAAGCACCTAGAAGCCAAGAGGGACATATGTTCCAAGTTTCAGGTTTGCAGGCTTTACGGTTCTGGAGATTTCGTGATGATGTGTGATTTTTCGCTTTTACACACAGTATATATAGATTTAAAAGTAACTAGAGTCATGGAAAACAGTTTATGGGGTTGTAAAGTTGCAGAAGATATGAAGCTGGTACATTGTTGAACTTTCCAGGCAAACCGGATGCTTCTCACAAATCAGGGAAGAAAGAAATTAATCCTTAGAAAGAGGTCAACGCATGACTTTAAGAAGTAATGAAAAATAGGAAGCTCTGCAAAGATTGGTGTTTCAACATATGCAATGCTTGAAAATGTATTAAATGTATTGTAAAAATCAATGTGGGGAGTGATAGCTCAGGGGTTAAAGATGCTAAGCTTGTCAGCCTGAAAGCTAGCAGTCTGGGTTCAAGACCTAAGTGCCGCACAATGGAGTGAGTTCTCATTACTTGCCCCAGCTCCTGCCTGCCTACTAGTTTGAAAGCATGCAAATGAAAGTAGATTAATAGGTACCACATGAGCTCTGGGGGCACAGTGCTTAGAATGAAGAACTGCACTTGGCTGACTCCTGGCTGACTGCAGTTGACAGTTCGATTCTCACCAGCTCAAGGTTGTCTCAGCCTTACATCCTTCCGAGTTCAGTAAAGGACCCAGATTGTTGGGGGCAAGAGGCTGACTCTGTAAACCACTTAGAAAGCTCTGTGAAGCTCTGTGATGCAGTATATAAGTCTAAGTGCTTTTGCTACCACTTTGCTGGGAAGGTAACAGTGGTCTATGTGCCTTGGCATATAGTCATGCTCACCACATGACCATGTAAAGTGTCCTTGGGTAATGCTGGCTTCCTTGGCCAAGAAACAGAGATGCACCCTAGAGTTGGACATAACTGGACAGGAAAACCTTTACCTTACCTAGCAATAACCAGAGGCATAAATCTTCTCTCTTTCTGGAAACTGTTAGAATATTCATGACTGGGAAAGACATGGTCAGCCAATGAATAAGCATAGCAACTAAGTTAGCCAATTGGAGCTTAAACAGATTTGAACCTGTGCTGAGAATCGAAACTGAAACTATTCTGTCTGCACTGAACTCTGAAATGAAACTAACTGTTCTCTCCTGCTTGTGTCCTGCTTGTGACTTCCATCACGTTGAAAGAATCTATGATAGGTATTGTACATTTATTCATCTGTTATTATGTATATAAAGAAGTTAATGAATCCATCTGAATCAGTTATCTGTGTGTGCTTTCTGGATTTGATTTTTTTCTGCAACAAACAGAAACCCTTGAGAATATTTGGGTTGCTATGAGGCTCATAATCTGAGGCTAATATTTGAGATATCTAGGATAGCTAGATGCTGTTTAATAATATTTAAAGGTAGCATTGCAGAATGTAAGCTTTTCCAAGGAAAGCTGCCTTCTGCAATTGACTGATTAGTTTGGTCAATGCAGAAGATATTCAAGTGGCACTCCAGTTCTTTTGGGATTTATCACTATTATTAGCTCGCTTCCCAGTCCAACCTTCTCTGGCCTATTTGCATTCTGCCCCTATGTCTCTTTAATTCCACGATAGATACTGTGGCTCTAATTTCTAAAGTAGCCTTCAATGTTTCAATGTCTCACCTCAGTTCACATTTCTTAATGTCTTACGGCATGGAGACATTTGGTTTTAATCTCGCAGCCTTGGTAGCTGTTATGATCAGACCGAATCTGCGTTAGAAAATAGGTGCATTTTGAAGGGACTTTTTTTTCCAGAATAAATAAGATCAGGACCCTTAGAACAGGTTCCCGCATAATTGAAAGGATTGAATATACCATATTTTTTGGACTATAAGATGCAGCGGAGTATAAAACACACCAAGATTTTGAAGAGGTAAAGTTAAAAAAACAAGTTTTTGCCCTCTGCAGGCCTCCCAAACCCTCTGCAGTCTGCACGTCCATTTTTGGGAAGGGGGCGGGGTTTCGGGAAGTAAAACATGCTGTATTCAGTGTATAAGACGCATCCAGATTTTCACCCTCTTTTTTTGGGGGGGAAAGGTGCATCTTATACTCCAAAAAATATGGTATGTGTAAGTTTTGTAACAATTACTAACTACAATCAAGTGCTTCCTTTACTATCCTTTCTGAATGTGCTTCGTGTCTTCAGTGGATTTAAGTAAATCCACCCCTTTAACTTCCATATCTTTAAGTGAACCTGTAAATCTTTTTAATCTCCCCTAAATTCATAATCTGATCCTGCATTTAATACCTTCGGTTGGAAAATTCAGAATAGACTAGAAATAAATCACACACCTTTTACAAGTGATTAAACAAAAAGGAGCTTCAAAATGTCAGTGTTTCCCAAGGGTCACTGTTAGAAAGTTAGTGCACATAAGCATGAATATATTATGGTTCCTTCAAACCTTGCAGAAACGATGGTGAAAATTGTCTATAAATATATAAGGCAATGGGTAAACTACACGCAAAATTTGAGGCCCCTTGGTCAAATTGTATGTTTCAGTAAATCAGTAAAATGATAGATGTTGACGCACTCTCTGCATGTATAAATTTTAGCTGGAATATTTCTCTAAAAATTCTGCAATTTGCATGCACAGCTATTATTATTTTGCTCAAAATAAGAACAATCTCAGTGTAGTGGAAGCCATGAGAAAGCCTTCTGTGATTAGAAGAATCAGTGTCTCTCCACCCCATATAAAGAAGTAGACATGCTTTCCAAAAAATCCATATTAGTTTTGGTTTCCCAATGTTTTACATGAATAATTTCATTCCGTTTCAAAAACCTTCCTTATCAAAGATGTGGGAGATCCCTGAACTAAATGCTTAGTTGATATGCTGTGGTAATCTCTTGCAAAACTGCAACCTGGACAAGAATATGTGAAGTGTAGATAAGCTAGTTAACTCTAAATATGTATTATATGAAGTGAAGTGTATATACCCGTATTTTTCAGAGTATAAGACGCACCAAGATTTTGAAGAGGTAATTGTTTTAAAAAAGTTTTTGCACTCTGCAGGCCTCCCATACCCTCTGTATGTCTCATTTTTTGTGAAAAACGTGGCATGCAGAGAGTTTGAGAAGCCCACAAATGGCCCCTATATTTTTCGCAAAACAGACCCATTTTTTGCCAAAAACAGGGCATGCATAGCCTTTGGGGGGGGGGTGTAGAGTGCTCCTGGGGGCAAAAACGAGCAAAAATTGCCCATTTTCACTTGTTTTTGCCCTCTCCAACCCCCAGGAGCACTTTGCAGGCCTCCCAAATCCTCTGCACATCCATTTTTATGAAGCATTCAAATTGTAGAATTTTTGGAGAAATTGTAATCAACCAAGCATAATTTCTTTTCGGTATCTTAGGTTAAAATTCTTAGTGCTACGATTGGCTGCCAATAAAGGACAGACACAATCTGCAGGAAAATAATAGCTATTGTCATCTACTGATGGTTCAGATATTTACTGCACAGAACTGGTAGCCCTGGAGATACCTGATGTTTATATTTGTTTTCTTAATTTGTTTTTTTTAAAATAAGGAACTTATTGTATATGAAGAGCAGATTGATGAAAAGATGAGAATTCCATGGGTTCTCATAGCCCCATTCGAGCACTAGAAAGAAATGTAGACTACACCATAGATAGAGGGTTTCAAAGTCAAGGCCCGGGGGATGGATCCAGTCCAAGGGGTGCTTAGATCTGGCCCGTGGGGCCACCCTGGAAACAGCAAGGGACCAACCCATGGTAACTCTGTCATCAAAAACAGAGTTCAGGAGGGTCACTTATTTTGTTCTTGGTAAGGAGCTTCCAAAAAGATAATATGGAATGTTTTACATATAAATAATTGATTTTTGCCCAGAAGAGTAACAGATGATTAGGGTACTGGAGGCTTAAACATATGATGAATGGTTGCAAGAACTGGGCATGCCTAGTCCAGTGAAAAGAGGGACCGGAGGAGACATGATAGCAGTGTTCCAATATTTGAAGGTCTGCCACAGAGAAGAAGGGGTCAATCTATTTAACAAAGTTCCTGAAGACCAGACAATGAATAATGGTTGGAAACTGATCAAGGAGAGATTCAACCTAGAAATAAGGAGAAATTTTCTGACAGGGAGAACAATCAACCAATGGAACAACTTGTCTTCAAAAGTTGTGGGAGCACCTTCACTGGAAGCTTTCAAGAAAAGCCTTCCAGCTCTGTTATTCTGCTATTCAGTTTTATTCATCAAAGTTACTAATGCAACCGTTACTGTCTATTCCTCATTCTTCTGCCTTTGGAGATGAGCTTCTGCAGAATTAAGTTAAGGACTTACAATAAGTTTGCAAAAATATGCATTAGAAACCAAGGTTGCGCCAGGCTGAAATATTAGTCCCCCATTTCTAGTTCATATTTTTTCCCTGTCACTTCTTTTGGTCTAGAGCAAATAAGACTACTTGCTGAACACAATAATGAATAAAATTTTGGCAGCAGCCCTCATTTGTAATTGTAAGATTGTTGATATGGTCCAGAATAATGCCATCACTGGGGGGAAATGAAAATGAGCTGCTGTGAACTTGAGAAGGTAATGTTTTCTTAATTTGTATTTAATACAGGTATCCCTCAAACTTTCAAACTTTAATGGAATTTGTATGCCGCCCACTCCCTAGGGACTCTGGGCAGCTCACAACAAGTAAAAACATTTAAAACATTTAAAATTACAGAATTAAAATCAACACAACATCCATTTCATCAAATGGGGCTGGAATAATCAACAGCCCCAGGCCTGCCGGAACAGCCAGGTGTTGGTCGCTTTACGGAAGGCCGGGAGAGTGGTGAGGGTCCGGATCTCAGCAGGTAGCTCGTTCCACAAGGCCTCAACTTACAACAATTCACTCAGTGGCCATTCAAAGTAACCATGGCACTGAAAAAATATGACTTGTGACCCTTTTTCACACTTATAACTGTTGCAGCATTCCCATGTTCATGTGATTTACATTTGGATGTTTGACAAGTGGGTCATATTCATGGTGGTTGCGGTGATGCCCTTTTGCAACCTTCGGGCAAGCCAAGTTAAGCCAGATTCATTTAACAACCATGTTATTAACTTAAGAAGTGCAGTGATTCACTTAACAAATGTGGCAAGACCGAGGTGGTGCAGTGGTTAGAGTGCAGCACTGCAGGCTACTGCAGCTGACTGCAGTTCTACAGTTCGGCTGTTCAAATCTCACCGGCTCAGGGTTGACTCAGCCTTCCATCCTTCCGAGGTGGGTGAAATGAGGACCCGGATTGTTGTTGGGGGCGATATGCTGACTCTGTAAACCGCTTACAGAGGGCTGAAAGCCCTATGAAGCGGTATATAAGTCTAACTGCTATTGCTATTGCTATTGCTATAAGACAATGTTGTGGTTCGTTGACTGTCAGATAGTCAGATGAGTCAGAGGAGATTGGAGTGGGTGCCTGGGTTACCACTGGGGCTTGCGGAAGGCTCTGAGGAGCGGAAGGTCTCAGGCCCAGATGTGGAGCTGAGCCCATCTACTCAGGGGGAGAAACAACTGTTTTCAGGTCCTGAACTGAGCAAGGGGAGGTGACAGCTGGGGCCTGTCCCAGATCCATGTATGTTCAGAAAAGTGCAGTGAGGAGATCAATGCAGGACTAAGGGCAGGCTATCCAGGAAAAGGAGGAGATGTTAGCAAGCCCTTCCCTGGCTGGGATATAAGGAGGAGGGGTTGGAGATGACCTTTCATGCTCCAGAAGAGATCCCTCTGGAGGATTCCATTCTTCGCGTTGGGGTTGAAGTGCTGATTGAGGCTCCCTGTGGGGGAACTCAGAGACTGCTATGGCTTGCAAATCAGCTAAGGATGTGTGACCTGGATTGTTGTCAGTTTCAATGCCTTGTATTCCTGGCCTTTCTAAATAAAAAGGGGTTTTGTGAAGGCTGGGTCAGAACAGAAAAGTCGTAAAATGGGGCAAAACTCACTTAACAAGTGAGTTCTCACATAGCAACACCACATTCTGGGCTCAATTGTGGTCATAACTCAAGGACTACCTGTAAAATTTTAAAACTAGAGCATTAGATTTTTTTCCAGGTTAGACTAGGACAGGAGTGTAGGATGTGTCTTGCGCAGGCCACGCCCACTCCAGCTCCACGAATGGAAATAAGTCACAAAACATCACGTGACAGCAACGTGACATAGTGAGTTGGACATGTGTGGATTAGGCTACTGACTAATGGGTGTAAGCACATTTTTTGTGGTTGTTTTGACATTAGTTTGAGACCACACAAAGAGACAATTGCCTGTTGTACATTGTTTAATTACTGCCATAAAGAGGCGCTAACCCAGGAGAGAAAGTGAATATTATACAATTACTGACAATCCAGGAACCGATTAAGAGTGACTTTTGAGTACAAAGTCAATATAAATATGCTAAGAATGGTTGCTGATCAATGATAAATTCATTAAAAATGAATCTCAGCTAATTATATATTATCTTTATAACACAGCAGTAGTTAAGTATCCAATTAATAAAATATGACAGCAATGGCAGCTCTCCCTTTAAAATCATCAAAAGCACACTGGTCCTTAAGTTGTAGAATTATAAATAATGCTTTTAGATGTCTTTATAATTTATAAAACAAAGATAAGAGGGCATCCATTAGAATGCAATTATGTCCAATAAGTCATTATTATCATTGTTTTGGGGTTACAGAGAAAACACCCTCAGCAGCATTAGATTAGGTAAAGTGGAAACAGAATTAGAAATCCATAAATAGTCAACAAAACCTATATGAACGACCAAGAGAAATAAAATACATACAACTTTTCTGTCAGTGCCATCAAATAATGGTGAGTTATAACTCATTATTTTAAACAATAAAACAGAGCTTATCTAAAGCATAATCAGATTTAAACTCAATTGTCTGACTCAGACAAACAGCAAATCACCAAGACCTTAAGAACTTTCAGCTACATATAGATTCTTGAAAACCATCCATCCACCCTCTATCTATCTATCTATCTATCTATCTATCTATCTATCTATCTATCTATCTATCTATCTATCTATCTATCTATCTATCTATCTATATCTATCTATCATCTATCTCTCTATCCATCTATCAATTCAGCTATCTGTCACCTATACATTGACCATCTAGACCATAAAGAAAGAGAGAGATTATAGATAGCTAGATAGATGATAGAAAGATGATAGAGGATAATATAGACAGACAGACAGACAGACTAGATACATAGAAAGAAAGAGAGAGAGAGAGACCTAAAGAAAGAGAGAGATGATAGCTAAATAGCTAGAGAGAAGATGGCTAGATAGATGATGGATGATAGATAGATAGAAGATAGCTAGATAGATGATGGATGATAGCTAGATAGAAGATAGATGATGGATGATAGAGATAGATAGATAGATAGATAGATAGATAGATAGATAGATAGATAGATAGATAGATAGATAGACAGACAGACAGACAGACAGACAGACAGACAGACAGACAGACAGACAGACATGGATGAATGGATGGATGGATGGATGGGTAGATGGACGGACAGATGGACAGACAGACAGATAGATAGATGATAGATAGATAGACAGACAGAAATGGATGGATGGATCGATGGATGGATGGTTGGATGGATAGATAGATAAATAGATAGATAGATTTAAGAGCTATTTCCTCCGCATTCTTTTAAGAAATCAGGCTAAAAGACGTGGACAAGATGCCCATACCTCTCATTGGGTTTTGTGGTAAGTTACAAGTTGTGAAGATTTATCAGACAAACACAGCACACCACCAGTATATATTAGAGTTTACAAGGTGTGTGACAACTCCCTTGTTAAACAGTCTCAGGCACTCAGCCAAGGAAAGATGATCATTGATTTTGGAACAAAACATGACAGAACTCATATATCACTGACGATTGTGGATTTTTCTTCCTATATGGACTGACTTCAGGGAGGTTGTCATGAGGTCCCTGAAGGAGAGCTGAATCAACTTGAAAAAGGAACTCGAATTGCAAGCACCTTCTGTCTCCAGAAGGAATCATCTGCCATTAGCTTGAACCTGCTGTTATTGCTAAACATGTTGCTGATTCCCTTAGACAGGATGCAAAAGCCAAGTGCCTTAGTCACCACGGCAAGATAGCCATGCTCAGACAGACACAAGGTGTTTGCAAATCAATGCAATACAACCGGTAATTGGGATTTCACCTCTCGGAAGGAAAGAAAAGAAGCTACTAGTTACCAGATTCCTGTTTTCTACTTGCCCAGCATCCTTTGCTGTCTTGTCTTTTCTTCCTGTCTGATTTGCATCTCTCCCCAGGTGATGGAACATTTATGGTAATTGGAATTTCAAAGTCAAACTTGACTGCAGCTAAAATGAACTCTGGCAGGTGGCATGCATTTTCATGGGCAAATCCTTGACTCCAATTAAGCCAGAAGGATATGGTTTTTTATATAATATCCTTCAAAAGATGCCATGGCATCAGGCCCGGGTTACATTTGGTTGTTCTTTATCCCACACAGAAATTGGAGGGCTGTTCTTTATCTTCGATTCTTATCCACAATAAATGAACAAATAATAGTATATCAATATTCTAGTCTTCAGAATATAGAATTCTACATATACTTTGGGTGCCAAATCTTGTCTGAAAAAAAAATAGTTTAATGAATACTTTGGTCTTTTTTTTTTTTAAAGACATTTATTCCCTGGGGAAAAAAACTCTTAAAATCACTGAGGAACAAAAACTTCACTTTCTATTTTATGTAACTTTATTGCAGACAAGAAATTAAAAAGGGAAGGAAAGCTATGGCAAATCTAGACAGCATACTCAAAAGCAGACATCACCCTCCCAACAAAAGGGCGTATAATCAAGGCGATGGTTTTCCCAGTTGCAATATATGGCTGTGAAAGTTGGACCATAAGAAAGGCTGAGCGTCAAAGAATTGAGGCCTTTGAACTCTGGTGCTGGAGAAGACTCCTGTGAGCCCCTTGGACTGCAAGGCAATCAAACTGGTCAGTCCTAAAGGAGATCAACTCTGATTGCTCTTTAGAAGGCCAGATCCTGAAGATTAAACTCAAATACTTTGGCTATCTAATGAGAAGGAAGGATTCACTGGAGAAGAGCCTAATACTGGGAAAGATTGAGGGCAAAAGAAGAAGACAACAGAGAATGAGGTAGCTGGATGGAGTCACTGAAGCAGTAGGCATGAGCTTAAATGGTTAGAGGACAGGAAGGCCTGGAGGAACTTTGTCCATGGGATCGCAATGGGTTGGTTACGACTTTTACGAATTTTATTTTGGCAAAAGCAATAATATTTCCAGAACAACTGTCTGATTTTAACATATCTATAGTCCATTTCAATGTATGTGATTAATTCTGAGTAGATTATATAAGCACAAAGGAGACATTAAAAACACATCTTCACAGCCCTTAAATGTTTTAGTTTAACTAATTTAGAAGTCTAATAAACTAGTGTCCCAAAAGTAATTAAATTCCATATTTTCCTGTGCATAACTATAAAATGAGTGTAAAAAATGCATCTTCCCTATGTGGACAATTTTACTCACTCGGATATTAACTACGTATGAATAACTGCATATGAATAACAATATATGTCAGTTGAACATTGTTTTCCAAGTTGTTTTGAAAGAAAATGTAAAGTTCATTATTTTTTTTAACAATTAATTGAACACTTTTTACCAAGGACTGAAGCCTTCAGGATATCAAGAATGTATGAGAGTCATTAATGTGGCTGAGACTCACACAATAATTCAGAGAAGGAATAATGGATGGAAACTGATCAAGAGATTCAACCTGGGAATAAGGAGGAATTTCCTGACATTGAGAACAATCAACCAATGGAATAGCTTCTGTTCGGAAGTTTGTGGGAGCTTCATCACTTGAGATGTTCAAGAAGAGACTGGACTGCCATTTGTCAGAAATTGTGTAGGCTCTCCTGCTTGAGTGGAAGGTTGGACTAGATGACCTATAAGGTCCCTTCCAACTCTGTTAACCTGTAAAAGAAATTTCCATTGCCACAAAATTTTGTCAAGAAAAGGGTAGTGAAGGAGAAGATGTGATTTTTCCTTTCTCACTCCCCACCCCCTAAAAAATCAATCACAGGATACTTAACACAGTTAACTACACCTGGCTAAATGTCAAATGTTAAGGAAATCATGAGATTCAGGCAGTTCAAATGAGTATAAAGATTTATTGCCAGCTTCAGAACCATGGTGGCCTAGTGGTAAGAATGCAGTATTGCAGGCTAACTCTATCCACTGCCAGGAGTTCGATTCTGACCAGCTCAAGGTTGACTCAGTCTTCCATGATTCCGAGGTTGGTAAGGACCCAGATTATTGTGGGCAATAGGCTTTGTAAACCACTTAGATAGGTCTCTAAAGTACTTTGAAGTGGTATATAAATCTAAGTGCTATTGTTATTGATATTAAGCTCTCTACAAGAATCTGAACAACTATGATCAATGGAAATGAGCGGGAGATAAGAGAGGCATTCATGGTGGGCTGGATCTCTTGTAGGCATGCAGGGATTCATGACTTATGACACATTTGATCCCTCCCTTGTATTCAGGCTGCTCCTCCTAATCAGAACTCTTAGATTGAGCAAACAACCAATGGAACAGCTCGCCTTCAGAAGCTGTGGGAGCTTCATCACTGGAAGCTTTCAAGAAGAGACTGGACTACCATTTGTCAAAAATGATATAGGGTCTGCTGGGGCAGGGGGTTGGACCAGATCAGGAGTCACCAACCTTTTGGACCTCAGGGACCACTAAATTCATAATTTTTAATCCCTTGGACCACTAATATATTTCTTAAAGATAAATACTATTTTAAAAATGTAAAGGTTCTACTCCCACGTGCATGCTACTTGTTCCCAACTCTAGGGGGCAGTCCTCATCTCCGTTTCAAAGCCAAAAAGCCAGTGCTGTCTGAAGATGTCTCTGTAGTCATGTGGCTGGCGTGATTAAATGCCAAAGGCGCGCGGAACGCTGTTACCTTCCCACCAAAAGTGGTTCCTACTTTTCTACTTGCATTTTACATGCTTTCAAACTGCTAGGTTGGCAGAAGCTGGGACAAGTAACGGGAGCTCACTCTGTTACGCAGCGCTAGGGATTCGAACCGCCGAACTGCTGACCTTTCTGATAGTTAGATATTTCTGTATTTAGTGCAATATAAAAAAAAATCAAATATTTTTTTCTGCAGACCACCAACTGCAGAAGCACCAGTGGTCCATGCACCACCACTTGGTGACCACTGGACTAGATGACTTACAAGGTCCCTTTCAACTCTGTTAATCTGTAAGTAAAGATGTTTTGCTTAAAATGCCTCTCCCTATTAGTCCAGAGACCACATGCATCTGTCTCTTTAAAGATTGATTGATTGATTGATTGATTGATTGATTGATTGATTACATTTATATGCCGCCCGTTTCCCCAAAGGGGACTCAGGGCGACTCACAATTCAATCAGGGAAGGAGGTACAGGCAGGGGGATAAAAAAGACGAGACATAACAATACAAAATTTAAAAACACACAACAACCATATCATTCGAGAAGGGGGGCAAAAACTCTTTAGCCCCAGACCTGTTGGAACAGCCAGGTTTTAAGGGCTTTGCGGAAGGCCTGGAGGGTGGTGAGGGTTCGAATCTCCACGGGGAGCTCGTTCCAGAGGGTCGGAGCAGCCACAGAGAAGGCTCTCCTCCGGGTAGTCGCCAGTCGGCATTGGCCGGTGGATGGAATTCGGAGGATGCCTAATCTGTGGGATCTGATCGGTCTAGTGGAGGTAATTGGCAGCAGGCGGTCTCTCAAGTACCCAGGTCCAATACCATGAAGGGCTTTATAAGTGACCTAAGGGGTCTATTTGGTTGATATCCCAAAAGCAAAATAACAACATAACAGTCGCAATCAGAATGAAAACGGCACAGTTTTTTTTGTTTTTGGGGTTTTTTTTGCACAAGAGCCATTTATCCCAGCTGAGATTTTCTCTAAGAGGATTCTTCTGCAGGTGTTCATTCTTTTTTTTTTAATAAAAAAAATGTGGGGGCCACCTGCTAAGTTAAACAGTGTGAAATTGCATCTCTTTCTTCCCTGCATGCAAGCAAATGTATCATTTGCATGCATTCAGAACCAAGCAAAAGACGGTGTGTAATTATCAGCAGCCTCCTGCTTAACACCGGGATAGGCAGCATTAGAGTGCTTCGGAGTAATATTTACTCTCTCACTGGTTGCAACCTGACCCAAGAATGGGGGGAAAATTGCACACTTAATTGACAAGCAGCCTGCTGTTCATCTTACATACCTGAGTTTATGGCCTCTTTTGGATAGAATCTCTCACACTAAAGATCCCTCTTGTGCTTTCGGAAAGAACAAGATGTGTGTCTAATTTTTGTTGACTCAGGTTTAATAAAGATAAGCAGCCTTCTCGGCTTTATTATTTTTTTGATAGCATAGGTTACCGTTCTTTTGCAGGCAGTAAAAAATGGGAAAGCACAAAGAAACACATAAGGGGAAAAGAGGACATCCTTTGTAGCATAACTCACTGGCACTCACCTAATTTTAGAAGTTTAGAAGTATGAAGGCTTCCTATTAACTGGTTTATCATTGGCTCTTTGCAGTGGGAGAGCACTGATACTTATAAATAGACCCATCAACACAGGAACAATGACTTTACAGGTAAGCATTTTTTTACTCTGTACTTCAGAACAAGTGTCAGCATTGTTGTAATCTCCAGCTTGATCCATAACAGCCTTTCCAATTGCTCTTGCTTTTACTACTGCTAAAGGACAAAAGTCTGTCAAAGAAAGGAATGGTAATTTTGGATCCTGGGAAGGAAAGCTACGGCAAATATAGACAGCATACTAAAAAGCAGAGACGTCACCCTGCTAACAGGGTGTATAGTCAAGGCTATGGTTTTCCCAGTTGCAATGTATGGCTGTGAAAGTTGGACCATAAGAGAGGCTGAGCACCAAAGAATCGAGTCCTTTGAAGGACTCAATTGAGTCCTTTGCTGGAGAAGACTCATGTGAGTCCCTTGGACTTTAAGGCGATCAAACCAATCAGTCCTAGAGGAGATCAACCCTGACTGTTCCTTAGATCCTGAAAATGAAAGTCAAATACTTTGGCTACCTAATGAGAAGGAAGGACTCACTGGAGAAGAGCCTAATGCTGGGAAAGACTGAGGGTAAAAGATGAAGGGGACGACGGAGAATGAAGTGGCTGTATGGAGTCACGGTAGCAGTAGGCATGACCTTAAATGGACTCCAGGGGATGGTAGAGGACAAAAAGGCCTGGTAGAACATTGTCCATGGGGTCGGACACTACTTTGCAACTAGCAACAAAATTTTGTATTCTATTAGTAATAGAGGCAAGCTTTCACGATTCCTTGTTCTTTTAAAAAAAGGCACCCACTCACTGAAGGCTTCATTCCTTCTTCAGTCTGCCAAGCTCCTTACTCTCATGGTTACATTTTCATAATTTTAACAATAAAACTTAGATTTACAGTATATACAGCTTCATAGTGACTTTACAGCCCTCTCTAAATGATTTACAGAGTCAGCATATTGTTCCCCAACAATGTGAGTCCTCATTTTACTGACCTCGGAAGGATGGAAGGCTGAGTCAACTTTGGGCTGGCCAGGATCGAACTCCTGGCAGTGAGAAGAGTCAGCCTGCAACACTGCATTCTAACCACTGCATCACTGTGGTACAATGTTATAAACACATACAATAAGTATGGAAAGGAGGAAGATCTTATTTAGAGATAGGAACAAAAGTTTTGCTAAGGTTGGCAAGACTTATCCGAATTATCAATCTGTAGGGAAACCAATTGGAGTTGCTTCCTTCCCAATACTTAGAACTGATCTTAATCAATCAACCAATCCATCAACCCCATCCGATTTTGTTTTCAAATCAATGTTATCAATGGCAGTGGCTAAAACAGACACTTACTTGGGATTTCATATAAGTAATTGATGGGATTTGCTAGCCAAAGTATTAAAGAAGCAGATGAATATGCTTCAGTGAATGCAGCAAGACCATTTATTCCCAAAACCTTTTGCACAGCCAAGATCCTGATTTCATCTTGGGGGGGGGGGGGACTATTGGCCCTGAATGACCACAGCAAGAGATTGTTCAAGGACCTTAGGGCATGATTATCTTTTGAGTTCATTCTTCTGTACAGTTGAAAACGCTAATATGATATTGAAGAAGAACCGGAGAAACATTCGATGTCATTTTTCTAGAAAATCAGGATAGTCAGAGAGTCTGGTTTATGTCCCAGTGGTGGGATGCTGCCAGTTTAACAACCAGTTTGGTGAGCATGTACTTTGCACACATGGGGGCTTGGTGCCCGTGCGCAGTGCTTTAAAATGTAGTATTTCAAAGCTCAGCTGCTTACTTTCGAAGTCAGCAATGCTAAATAAAACAGCTGGGGCGGGGGAATCAGCTGTGCCGCACGATTGAAATGAGCTGGAAAGCAGGAAATAAAGGACAAGATAGAGCAGGGCGCCAGCTCATTGTTGGAGCGAACTGGTTCGCTCCCAGCTGATTGTCGGAGCTACCAACAATCCCACCCCTGCCTGTTACATTATGAGTTCCTTGTTAAATGCTGTGGGAAATAAGGAAGCAAGCATAACTTTTA
The DNA here is from genome assembly GCF_009769535.1 of Thamnophis elegans. Taxonomy (NCBI): domain Eukaryota; kingdom Metazoa; phylum Chordata; class Lepidosauria; order Squamata; family Natricidae; genus Thamnophis; species Thamnophis elegans. The sequence goes on along the minus strand of NC_045551.1, from coordinate 59,041,657 downwards.
AACCTTTTTTAAAATGTCTACCAATATTTTGCTTTGTTACTAATAGTGGCCCGTAAAGCTATTTTATCCTGATTCTTTTAAAAGTTGCTTCTGTGGTGACTTTCCCTCACCCACTACTGGTATGTAATCTAAGGTGAAGAGATAAAAATGTTGCTTTCCTTTTCTGGAAGGGGAAAAAATGTGAAATGTAAGCTTTTAAAGAAGGAAAACAAGATTTGTGTGTTTATTTTTTAGGAAAAGGTCAAGATCAGAGGTGAAATAACCGAATAACAGAGTTGGAAGGAACCTCGCAGGTCTCCTCATCCAACATCCTGCTTAACCAGTAGATCCTATACAAGTGATGGAGAACAGGTGCACTCATCGGGGCCGCAACCCGGAAGAGGAACTGCCCAGGGGGCATGCGCCCTCCGGAAAATGAACTTTTAGTTTCCGGTGCATGCATGTGCGCCGACAAGCTAGTCTTCCAGGTACTGGGATGCATGCACGGACGACGATCAGCTAGCCAGTGTGCATGTTTCCGCTGGAAAATGGAAGACCAGCTGTTCCAGTTTCTAGCACTGCTGCACACATGGAGGCCAACTGACTGTCACACATGTATGACTGCGAGAAACCCGGAAGAGGAATGGGCGATGCTGCATGTGCCAGGTGACATGGCTCCGCATGTCTCTTCGGGCATGCATGCCATAGGTTCTCCATCATGGTCCTATATCATTCTAGACAAATAGCTGTCCAATCTCTTCTTGAAAATCTCCAGTGATGGAGCACCAGGTGGGTTCTGGATGCAGCTACTGCTTGTTCGCTCAGGGCTGAGACACGCGCAAGAACTTGATGCACGCTGTGCGCGCATGCACAGTGCCACAAAAATTGCTCTGCACATGCACAGAAGGCAAAAACAAGGTGGCGGTGCCTATGCCGCTGCCGAGGGAACCGGTTCGGGGGCGTGGTAGGCCTGGGTCGCTGCCATTTCCAGCGACCCAGGCTGCCAAACTACTATGGGTTCGGCCGAACTGGTAGGAACACACCTCTGTGGAGTACCCACAACCTCTGAAGGCAACTCATTCCACTGGCTAATTGTTCTCACTGTCAGGAAATTTCTCCTTTCTCAGTTGCTTCTCTCCTTAACTGATCTTTTCCTCCATGCTGTGGGGACAAAGTGGTGACATTTGCCCCTATTCCCGATTTTACTTTGCAGTGGTACATGTCTAGAGATAAATATGCACATCTAACTGAGGTTAATGCTCTGCATCCTTTCTTTTTATCAATCACTTGACAAGTATTTCTTCTTGCACCATTTTTAATTAAAAAGTTCCATTACTAACCTGTCCCACCCTGCAAGGAATATTTACTGCAGGGTGGGAAAATATTTGTTTTCCGAAGAAACGGAATTAATCTTTACAGGCAGCGTCTGTGGGGTCATACACTACAAGCAATGGAAGAGTTGCTAACCGAGATTGATAAAAAGGATGGATGCAGAGTGCAATCCTCGCTTGATGCTCCTGCAAAGGTGTGGGAAAGAGCAGAAGTCACACTCTGCAAGAAAGCATGGATGTTGCTTCATCAAACATTTACATGTGCTTCAAAATTATGTAATGATGCCATGTAAATTAAGCCCTGTACATAGGCAACATAGCTTTCTCAAAATTTAGAAAGAGTGCAGAGAAGAGCAACAAAGATGATTAGGGAAATGGAGGCTAAAACATATGAAGAATGTTTGCAAGAATTGGGTAATGTCTAGTCTAGTGAAAAGAAGGACTAGGAGGGACATGATAGCAATGTTTCAATATCTATGAGCCACGGTGGTACAGTGGTTAGAGTGCAGTACTGCAGGCTACGTCTGCTGATTGCTGGCTGACTGCAATTTGGCAGTTCCAATCTCACCAGGCTCAAGGTTGACTCAGCCTTCCATCCTTCCGAGGTGGGTAAAATGAGGACTCAAATTGTTGGGGGCAATATGCTCTGCAAAAAGCTTAGATAGGGCTGTAAAGCAGTATATGTCTAAGTTCTATTGCTATTCCTATCTAAGGTCTTGCCACAAAGAAGGGGGGGGGGGCAGCTTATTCTCCGAAGCATCTGAAGGCAGGACAAGAAACAATGGATGGAAACCAATCAAGAAGAGAACCAACCTAGAACGAAGAAGAAATTTCTGACAGTTAAAACAATGAATCAGTGGAAGTTGCCTCCAAAAGTTGTGAGTTCTCCAACATTGGAAGTTTTAAAGAAGAGATTAAACAGCCATTTGTCTGAATTGGTATAGGGTTTCCTCCCTGAGCAAGGGGTTGGACTAGAAGACCTCCAAGGTACTTTCCAACAATGTTAAACCAATGTGCACATCTTCTGTCAAACCATGGATCATCTAAAACCTGTTTAGAAAAGTTATTGATTGCTCCAGAGGAATGGCAAAAAAAAATGACTGGAGATTGTTCGCTTTTTCTCCTTCAATCTATTTTGGAGGGGGAGAAAAACCATATCCTTACCATTTTAATGATAGGTGTTTCAATCTCCCCTTTTCATTAGATTTTGATTGATTGCTAATTATATATACATTTCCTCTTGAGTAAACTAATGACTCTATGTGCCCATCACTCAAATAAAAGGAGATTGTTTTAGTTCCAGAAATTGTGATCATTATTAAAATACAGTGTTGTTACTATATAAAGACACATTTTCATCTTTTCCAACTTAAGCATTATTCTGGCTTCTATTGTTCTCACTGAAAACCATATATAATTCCAGCAGATTTTTTTATTTTAAAAAAAGCATACCCTAACTGCATGAGTCATTTGTCTTCATGAGAACTAATGCAATAGGGAAATAGTATACTACCAATTAAATGGAAGGTTTTTTTTCCTTTCTTTTCGGTATTTTGGTCTAGGTCACATTGTGTATTGTGTTATTTGGCTGAATGCTGCAGCCAATTTCTTTATAGGTCTTTGATGGTCTTTGAAAGACCAAAATGGTACAGATGTTAACCTGGCACTTATGTCCAGAACAAGCAATTGAATGTCAGCATTCCAGATAGCATCCAAATTTAAATTAGAGTCCAAAGCAACATGCTGCTCCAAATTCCAATTTATTATGAGAGCCATGCTCTACCAACTGAGCTAGCTGGACCTTGGACTCTTAATTTAATTTTGGATGCTACCTGGATTGCTGACAGTAACCCGAATCTGAAGCTTCTTCAATTCCCCCCTCCCCCAGTTAAAGTTCATGATCTTGCTCCCACACCCACGAGTCCATCACATGGTTTAATCTTCCACTGCCATGCTGGCAGTTCCACCCATCTAGTTCTGGTCATGTGCAGAGGTGCCAAGACAAAGGATGACCTTGGCTTTCTAGAAAGGAATTTTATTTTGGCCACATAACATTCTACTCCGTACTATTCCCCCTCCCATTTCCCCACTATAGAAGTAGCATAGTAGAATAGAAGTGCGGCAGGCCAAAGATCCCAAAAGGAACATGGCTACAGGCCTGACACTGTAATTCTTCTTCTTTTAACGACCCCATAATCTCATGTGGGGTGGAGTCTGGGCAACTGAATGGAACTATCAGAGTCTTTAATGGCCGCTTGCCCTTCCTGTCGCCAATGCAGAGTTTTGTTCAGCAGATACATTCTCATTGTGCCCAGAGAGAGAAATATCTCCCTCTACATAGGATCGAACTCAGAGCCTCCTGATTATGAGGCGAGAGGTCCGCCTCTAGGCCACCGCGCCACTCCTAACAAGCAACTGTATTTACTGAAAGAAAATGGCAAAATGGTTTTAAATGATGCAGCTTCTCTTGTCCCGTTTCCCCAGTCTCAGTCCTAGGTTAAATTAACAGAGGGATAGAATCAAGATCACATGAAGTGTTAGCACCATTTTATAATGCCTTGGTAAGACCACACTAGGAATTCTGCATCGAGTTTGGTCAACACAATATAAAAAAAGATGTTGAGACTCTTGAAAGAGGGCAGAGAAGAGCAACATAGAAAATTAGGAGGCTAAAACATGTGAAGAACAGTTGTAGGAATTGGGTATGTCTAGTTTAATGAAAAGAAGGACTAGGGCAGTGGTGGGATTCAGCCAGTTCACACCTATTCGGGAGAACCGGTTGGTAACTTTCTAAGTAGTTCAGAGAACCAATTGTTGGAAGAAATCTCCTTTTGTTTTTTTTCCTCACTTACAGGGCTAATCCTGTAAGGAAGGCAGGAAGGAAACATTCTAGTGTTGTTTCTAGCCTAATCTTTGTTGCCCTGCTTACAGAAACTGCCTCTGCGGTTAACCCTTATTACATTGGAACAGCTAAGACAAATTGCCCATCGATCTGAGTGACCTTGAATTGGCCACGCCCACCCAGTCACATGACCACTGAGCCCCACCTACCCAGATGGTCATTAGGGCAGAGAACTGGTTGTTAAATTATTTGAATCCCACCACTGGACTAGAGATAACATGATAGCAGTCTTCCAATATCTAAAGGGTTGCCACAATGAAGAGGGCGTCAATCTATTCTCCAAAACACCTGAAGGCAGAATAAGATAGAAACTAATCAAGAAGAGAACCAACCTAGAACCTAAGGAGAAATTTCCTGGCAGTTAGAACAATTAATCTGTGGAATGACTTGCCTACAGAGGTTGTGGGTGCTCCATCACTGGAGGCTTTCAAAAAAGTTCCTGGACAGTCATTTGTCAAAAATTGTGAGAGTCTTCTGCTTGAGCAATGGGTTTGACTAAAAGACCTCCAAGGTCTCTTCCAATTCTGTTATTCTGTTAAAAGGTGTTGAGTCTCTATAAAAATGTATAATGAAACTTATATGCTCCCTCTTTTCCTCCTTTCAGCCTATGTTCTTCACCTTTCCCATTTTCTTGGTCAAGACATGAAGACTGACTTTTCAAAGCAGCTCAGCTGTAATATATCACACTTAAGTCTTTACAATCCTAGCACACTGTAGCTAAGTTGAAGATAAATCCTTTCCAGTCTCTTAAACCTTCAGCCATGTCTTGGCACTCAAACAAAAATCACAACATTCATCCTATTCTCTCTCTCTCTCTTTCTCTCTTTCTCCCAGAGGCCTAGCATCCAAACAGTAAATTAAAAAGTCCTCCCATTTATATATATTTCCCTCTTCCTCAATGTAATGGTTTGATTCATAGAAGAAGAAACCTCATTCTTGGAGGAGAAATCAGTCTCTACGGTATTTAAAGTACAGGGATTTAAAAGTCTCAGCCTTTGCCCTGGGGAACCTGAAGATCTGATCTCATATTGATATTGATGACCAGATCAAGGGGGTGCCATCCTTTTCGGGATGGTCTTAATCCCACATCTTTCTCTAACATTACTCTAATCTTGACGCTCACTTTTTCCTTTTCCCCCTGACAAAGTAGGGATGGTGTCAGGCCTGCAAGCCCTCTTTTCTTTTGGACTTCAGGCCTGCCACACTTTCTACCATGGGAAACTGGGAGAGGGGGGATTATGTGGAGCTGGATGATGTGTAGCCATAATAACATTCTTCTTAGAAAGTGAAGGTCGACTTTGTCTCTGCATCTGGTCAGATCTGGATAGGAGGAATCTGTCTTGGCGGCAGTGAAATATTGGAACATGTGATGAACTTGTGGGTGTTGGGGCAGGATCTTGAACTTTCAACTGGGTGGGAAAATTTTCAGATTCAGGTTTTCCCAGATGTGCCAACATGACATCTCTAATAAAGTGGAACTTTGAGGAAACCCAAGCTTCAGAGTTTTATTTCGTTGGGGGTGTTTTTTGGAACCCTGACAGATGGTTTTATGGACTGATCCAGTGGTGGGATACGACCGGTACGCTCTGGTATGGGCGTACTGGTGCCTGTTGGGAACACCAGGTACTGTTCCAGTATAGTGCTCCAGAAGGCCCACCTGCCCACCCATCGTCCCTACCTGTATTTGAGCCGATCGGGGGTTTCGTGCACCTACACAGAGCGTACGGTGCCTGTGCGATGCTCCACCGAGCAGCTGGAGTGTCACGGGCAGTAAGTATGAATGTGCATGCTGCACACTTGCTGCACGTGTGCATGTGGTGGACCCCGGATCCCGTTGCAGCATACCAGTTGTAACAGGATCCGGAACCCACCACTGGGCTGAGCCTTCAATGGTAAGACTTGTCCTTGAAAAGCAAAATCTGGAAAAAGACATGCAAGAGATGCCCCAGTGTGGATCCCTTGGAAGAATCTTCTACTGAGTGAGGTTCAGAAACAGAACCATCCTAACTTGAGAGACCATTCCAAAGCCCAACCCCTTATCATTGTTCATGTGGGTCAAAGCAGAAGATGGGGAGAACTTAATTGGTAGACGGATCCCCACCTGATTTGGAGAGTAGGTCATGCTGAAGCCATTCAAAGATTGATTAATGGAATGTGATCTCTATCTGAACATGGGGCAACTCTTTTTGTAGAAACCTAACAAGAAGTGACTACACCTTTAATTGGACTTTCTAGTACCAGTACAACCCTTGTTGACTAACTAACTTTGTCCAAATCTCTTCCAGATAGTTGAGCTTGAAATATAAAGCTTTTCTTGGAACTTTTACAATATTGTGTGACTTGGGATGGGAAGTTAAGCAGAAACAATGGAAAAGATTTAAATAACATAAACTATTATAATAAAGGCATTTTCCCAAGCAAGTAGACCCCAAATAACTCAAAGTTTAATGCTTTTTTTAATGACATGTGCACAATAATGTTTTAAATTTAATTCCTAAAATAGAAGGACGTACCCTAAAGGTTAGGTATAAATGCCAGAGTCTCAAATCTCCAGGTGATAGCACGAGTAATTAGCGTTTCATCCAAACAGAGCAAATTAAAATGTGATACAGAAGATGTAATGCCTTAATATAACCATTGAATTTCCTCTTTGGCAATGGCAATAAGTAAGTGATACTGGCAATCAGTAAAACACCAGGGCTGTATAAATCCCATTGATGTCATGCATAACTTGGTGCAGAATCTCATCATAAAGAATGTGATTTTCTTCTTGCATTATCTTTCTGTAATTCAGTAATGTGAATACCTGAGTTTTGTAGAGTGTTCCTGGGGGTGTGGGCCCCCCAAAATGAGCAAAAATGGCCCATTTTTCGAGAAAACGTACCCATTTTTTGTCAAAAAAATGGGCATTAGGAAGCTTATAGAATACTCCTGCGGGTTGAGGGGCAAAATTGAGCAAAAGCCACCCCATTTTTTGCTCATTTCTGCCCTCCCCAGCCCCCAGGAGCTCTCTGGAAGCCTTCTAAAAGCTGTGCATGGCCTTTTTGGTGAAGGGTTTCAGGAGGCAAAAAAAAATGCTGTGTTCAGTGTATAAGATGCACCCAGATTTTCAGCCTCTTTTTTGAGGGAAAAAGGCGTGTCTTATACTCCGAAAAGTACGGTAGATCTAACATCTAAAAAAAAAATCCATGGAATTAAGCACGGATATTCTAATAGGCCCAAGAATTGGGTGGCCATCAAAATCAATGTATACATTTATAAACCAAACCAATAAAACAAAGGATCTCAAAGAATACATTCTTAAAATAAATAATTCAGGTCTTGGAATAATGTGCCCTGGGAATATCTGAACTGATTTTAAAGCAGAGTTGAATGAGGTTTTTTTTAAAAGAAAAGAAAAGAAAAAAAAGGGAAATATTTATCTGATCTTTCGTGCCATTGCTGTTGTTTTCAGCCATAATTCTGCAGCCTAATGAAATCCACCAGGCGTTTTCCCGTTGACTTGAAATAAGAATTCTTTTATAGCCAGAGAAATTCATTGATTCCATTTAATTATTTACTTGCACATTTTTCTTTTGCAGGGAATGCTGGGAGAGCTGGCTTTACAATGCACTTCAGCACAGCATGGAAGGAAACACTGCTGGGTACAAAGCTGGGCGCTGTTTGGTGCAAATAACCTCAATGAGATTTCAACCAAGCAATGCTAACGGTTCAAAATCCTTAAAATCCAAAGCATGCTTTTAGAACTCAGCAGCTCAGAAAAAAGCAATGAAGCATGATTTATTCACACACACACACACACACACACACACACACACACACACACACACAGACACATGCATGGACCACAAATCCTATACCATGTGGATGAGAGGGGGAAAAAAAAACATCAAGCACCAATTGACAGGCAACTCATTCTCTTCGTTGACATCTGAATCGGAAAGCATAATCAGTCATTTTATAAAGTGGAGAAGGTATCCGGAGCCAAACTGAGATGAAAAGCGACGTCCAGTGTGAAAACAATAACAAGAAAACAAGGACATTTCTTTTTCAAGTGGGGAAGCAAAACAAAAATGAAGAGAAACATGGGGTGTGCTGGTGAGGACGCACACAATTTTGGGGTATTAAAAATTTCCCAAGAAATTGAAATCTGTTAATAAAAATACAATTTTAATCTGTCTGTCTGTTTATCTACCTACCTACCAACTTACCTTCCTACCCAGCTTTCCTTCCTCCCTCTCTTCCTCCTCCCTCCCTTCTTGTCTGTCTGTCTGTCTGTAATCTATCAATCTATATCTGTCTACCTACCTACCTGTTCTGACCTCCCTCGTTCCACACCAAAGCACACTCCGAGTCAGAGATAAATTATGGCATTTAATTAACAGACAAACAGGTCCTTGGCAGCAACCCAGCACAGACAAGCTTGGGCAGCAATAAACACAGATAAGGCTTGGCAGCAATCCAGCCTGCCAAGCTCACACAAAGTTCTCCGACATTGGATTCCGTGTTGACTTCTGCAAAGAGGGGCATGTGCACAAGTAGCTTTTTATAGTCTGGAGAGGAGCCTAATGACCACCAGCTAAGTACAATCACCTCCTGCAATTGCGTAATTGTTCCTGACACCTATTAGCTCTTCGATGGCATGCATCCAGGAATAACTCGCTACTGGCTTCCTGCTTACTCTCCCTTGTCTCCTCTCCACTGGTCCAAGGCTCAGGTGCCTCCTGGTGGCCAACCAGCCTCTCTGTGCCCTGCTCAGAGTCGGAACCCTGTCCAGGGTCCTCCACATCCTCCAGAGCCGACTCATAGGGCCCCTCGCTGTCGGAGTCTGGTGGCAGCTCCAACGGCTCCTGCTGGGCCACAACACCTACCTATCTGGCTATCTACCTACCTACCTACCTATCTATCATCTGTCTCTCTGTGTGTGTGTGTGTGTGTGTGTTTGTGTGTATGTCTAATTTATTTGCTGTTCATCTCATGGTTCTGATATCTCTATGCACATGAAGATATTTGGACAGCACCTTTGTCCCATTTAAGATATTTCCCCTTTCTTCTAAAATCCCATATGGCACAGCTATTACTGTTGAGCAAGAAAGAGATCTGTTGAGCAAAATGTCAGATGCTATCATGTAATCACTTAATCGGTTCCTCTTGACATTTCTTGACACATAGACACACAAACACACAGAGCGATGAACTGCCTTCTGCTCATACTGTTTTTGAAGTACTATTGAGGCAGGAACTGCTTAGCTTGGCGAATGAAACAGAAGAGGAAAAACGATTTACCATTGAAAAAAAAATATCTCTTTGGTAACTACACATTCCCATTAAAATAAAGAAAAAAGTAATTTAAAGAAATTGAGCATAATATCCTCAGGCTATCCCTGTTCATTAAAGAGAATAACTGGTGGGTTATGTTGATAGTTACAATTTACCAATGAAGGACCTGCAAATATTTTATTTTATTTTTGTTCTTTTAAAATCAAAGCAATACAAGTGTTCTCTCCCAAGAAGAAAAAATATTTTCCCACATACTCAAGGAATGAGAACAATATAACGAGTAAATCATGACTTGAATGTAATTAACCCACATGATTTAATTCAGCTCATTTTAATGGAATATACAAAATCTTATAAAAATGCTTAAATAACTGGTCATTACTAAGGAAAAAAAATTATATTCCAAACTCCAGGAATTTTAAACAGGTGTAACACAGACACTGCAAATTACTATTGTAAATTCAACTCATTTCGCACTAAGTGATAGTTTTTCCTATAAATCTCCTCAGGGAAAATAAAGTATTTTTTTATTCTTAAATATGATCTTTTAAATTTTAATTCTATTGTTTATCTGACAGAAATGTTTTTTTCCAGAACTATAGTAACAATGGCAATAGCACTTAGACTTATATACCGCTTTACAGTGCTTTACAGCTCTCTCTAAGCAGTTTACAGAGTCAGCCTCTTGCCCCCAACAATCTGGGTCCTCATTTTACCCACCTCAGAAGGATGGAAGGCTGAGTCAACCTTGAGCCTGGTGAGATTCGAACTGCCAAATTGCAGGCAGCTGGCAGTCAGAAGAAGTAGTCCACAGTGTTGCATTCTACCCACTCCCTGGTATAGAGATAATAGAAGAGGAGAGGAGAGGATTTCTTTCATTGGGGAAAAATACTGCCTGCTCATTCTTAAAAACAGTGCAAAATAAAAATGCTACTTTTGCTACAATTATAAATGGAATCAATTTCTCCAAAATGGTTGATACCATGGATGAGAATGATTCTGGGTTATTTTCGATCCGGTGAAGGTTCTTTGGATGGAAATGCCCCCAAATTGTCTCCAATCTAATTTAGAAAGCCATAAAACTGTTTTTCCCTTCACCCAGATCTGTTCAACCTTCGAGCGACCCAAATTCCTCAATAATAGATAGTAAGGGTTCCTTCATAAATGGTTTTCCTGCATGACTGATTTAAAAAAAAATATGAAAAGAACTTGTAATGATTTGTAAGGTAAAGTCCATTCTTGGTGGTTTGATCTATCTCTCATCTCATCTCTCTCTCTCTCTCTCTCTCTCTCCTCTCTCTCTCTCTCTCTCTCTCTCTCTCTCTTTCTCTCTCATCTCTCTCTCATCTCTCTCTCTCTCTCTCTCTCTCTTTCTTTCTTTCTTACACAGAATTAATGTGGCCATTACAAATATTTGATTCTTTATTATTAATTTAAAACTTTAAGATAGATAATATTCATTATGTACTGTGTTGTGAAGCAAATAACAATGTGCACTTTTTAAAATTATTATTATCATTTAAGACATCAGATAATGGTGGAGTGAGATTACATTTTTTTTAAAGGAAAAGTAATCATGAATAAATATTTTGTCCATATTCTACATTCTTGGTGCTTCAGCAGTTGTCAAAATGCTAAGGATTCATTAGTTGTTTGGTTTTGGAGAAGCACTTCAGCTAACATGAATCCAAGGCGATATGAATAAAATTAATTAAAATTTTAATTAATTATCACATCATTATCATATAAGATACAGAAGAGCAAATCGCATATGATTGTAGAGAAAAACCGAGTGATGATAACATGTTTCAAATACCAATAGCACAGCAAACATCTATTTACTGTCAAACAAGGACACAATTCTTGCCCTTAGAAGTTTTGTTGGTGGATGTTGACTTGTTGCCTTCTGGAGCTGGTGGCTAAGAACATGATGTCTTAGTGACTAAGACACTGAGCTTGTTGATTAAAAGGATCAGCAGTTCAACTTCAAATCCCTACTGCTGCATAATGGAGTGAGCTCCCATTACTTGTCCCAGCTTTTGCCAACCTAGCCGTTCAAAAACACATAAAAATGCAAGTAGAAAAATAGGAACCACCTTTGGTGGGAAGGTAACAACGTTCCATGCACCTTCAGCATTTAGTCATGCTGCTCACATGACCATGGAGACATCTTTGGACAGCCCTGGCTCTTCAGTTTGAAACGGAGATGAGCACTGCACCCTAGAGTCGAGAACAACTAGCACATATGTGCAAGGAGAACCCTCTGGAGCTAGCCATGCATGTAACAGGAAAATATTGCATTGATTACAGCAGCAGTAATGATTTTTTAAGATGTTTCGTTCTTAGAAAGTTGGCACTTTGCAGATCAAAACCAGAATCTGACTTCTGGAAACAAAGTATAAGATGTTGTAGATGTCGCACAAACGCATTGTACAAACCACAAAAGTTTCCTCCTGAGTTTTTCAGGTAGGAATAAATATTCCTAAGTGTTGATTCTTGATGAATGTGTTTTTTTCCTTTTATGTACACTGAGAGCACATGCACCAAAGACAAATCCCTTGTGTGTCCAATCACACTTAGCCAATAACAAATTCTATTCTATTCTATTCTATTCTATTCTATTCTATTCTAGAAAAGATCTTTGAACTATGGTGCTGGAGAAGACTCCTGCAAATCCCTTGGACTGCAAGGCAATCAAACCGGTCAGTCCTAGAGGAGATCAACCCTGACTGCTCCTTAGAAGGCCAGATCCTGAAGATGAAAGTCAAATACTTTGGCCACCTAATGACAAGGAAGGACTCCCTGGAGAAGAGCCTCATGCTGGGAAAGATTGAGGGCAAAAGAAGAAGGGAACAACAAATGAAGTGGCTGGATGGAGTCACCGAAGCAGTAGGCATGGGCTTAAATAAACTCCAAAGATGGCAGAGGACAGGAAGGCCTAGAGAAATGTTGTCCATGGGGTCGCGATGGGTCACACATGACTTGGAAACTAACAACAACAACAACATTCTATTCTATTCTATTCAGATGCATTGTGTACACCACAAAAGTTTCTCCTGAGTTGTCTCACGTATGAATAAATATTCCAACTGAGAAGCTATAGAAGAAGTTTTATACCTCTGTAAAAGGAGCAATTATGGATTTACATGCATGAAATACCCTGGGGAGGCCTTGGGACAAATATTATCCCTCAACTACCTCCGCACTGCAGAACTCTTGAAGCAGCAACATCACACACCCATAAGATGGAGTCTTGAACTCCTAGAGAAAAAATGAGATAAATGTTTCTGGTTTTGCTACTTGTATTATAACTTTAGGGCACAAATGTGGAAAACAGACCTTTTCAGCCCAGTGAACGTACAGACTTTCCGGATTTCTCGGTGCAATAAAAAAGTACACACTCAAACCAAATAAAGATCATTTTCTGGTTTCAGACCTTGCTAAGACTCAATATATCAGTCCTGCTCGACTTTTGATTTTCCAGAAGAAAGGCAGCTCAACAGCTAAAGCAATAAACTAGATTTACTGACTACCTTGGACCTCAGTAAACCCTTGGTGGGCCGTCAGATTGGCACACAATGTTGTGCAACTCTATACTGCAATTGCCTTTGCCAATACTAAGCTCGTTTCAAATGTTTTCCCCTACCTGACTCAGAAGGAGAAGAAGAAGTGGAGATTGACTGGAAACTGACAGATCTATGGCAAAAGATGCAACTTTCAAAAGCCCCAGAAAGAAACAGAAAAGAGAACTCTTACAGTGGTCAGCATTGACAAGTAGGAAGTGAATGAAAGGCAGACCGATTGCTTACTTATTTTTATTCCTTTGGGATATGAACTAATATAACTCATCAGCAGAATAGCAGAGTTCTAAGGGGCCTTGGAGTCCAACCCCCTGCTCAGGCAGCAAACTTTAGACCATTTCACACAAGTGGTTATCCAAACTTTTCTTAAAAACTTCCAGTGATGGAGCATTCACAACTTCTGGAGTCAAATTGTTCCACTGATTAATTGTTCTAACAGTCAGGAAATTCCTCCTTAGTTCTAAGTTGCTTTTCTCCTTGATTAGTTTCCACCCTTACTCTTTGTCCTACATTGAGGTGCTTTGGAGAATATCTTGACTCCCTCTTCTTTGTGGCAACCCCTAAGATATTAGAACACTGCAAACATGTCATCCATAGTCCTTCTTTTCATACTCAATTCCAGCAACTGTTCTTTATATGTTTTAGCCTCCAGTCCCCTAATCATCTTTGTTGCTCTTCTCTGCATTCTTTCTAGAGTATCAACATCTTTTTTACATCATGGCGACCAAAACTGGATGCAGTATTCCAAGTATGCTTGTTGTTGTTGTTGTTGTTGTTGTTGTTGTTTATTAGTTTTGTATGCCGCCCACTCCTGAAGGATTCTGGGCGGCTCACAATAAACAAGGAAAGGGAAATAAATAAGACAATACAAAGAATTTAAAAATGCACAACATTCACAGTTGAGGCGGGGCTGGATATTTCAACAGCCCCCAGCCTGTTGGAACAGCCAGAACTTGGTAGCTTTACAGAAGGCCGGGAGGGTAGTAAGGGTCCGGATCTCCACGGGGAGCTCATTCCAGAGGGCCGGCGCAGCAACAGAGAAGGCTCTCCCCCGGGGGGTTGCCAGCCGACATTGGCTGGCCAATGGAACCCAGAGAAGGCCAAGCCTGTGAGATTGAATCGGTCTTTGGGAGGTAATTGGCAGGAGGCGGTCTCTCAGGTACCCAGGTCCGATGCCATGTATGGCCTTACCATTATAAAATGGTATTAATGTGTGATCTTGATTCTATCCCTCTGTTGATGCAGCCTAGAACTGTGTTGGCTTTTTTGGCAGCTGCTGAACACTGCTGGCTCATATTTAAATGGTTGTCCACTAGGACTCCAAGATTGCACTCACAGTTCCTACTATCGAAGTACCACATATACTGTACTTGTGCATTTTGTTTTCCTTGCCTAAATGTAGAACCTTACCTTTTCCACCATTGAATTTCATTTTGTTAGATAGTGGCCAATGTTCAAATCTGCCAAGATCCTTCTGTATCTTAAGCCTATCCTGTTCCTTTGGGAACCATCTGCTCTGATTATCAAAAAAGAATCTTAAAGAATAGACCAAGAAATTTGTTTTTTTTTAAAGTAACTTTACAAGGGAATAGTTGAAAGTCAATATATTTTAGCTCCCCTAGCAGGAAAATCTATGTTAGAAGCACCACTTCTAACCCCCAAGTAGAATAAGAGAAAAATAAGAACAAAAACAATATTTTGGAATTTGTTGGCCTTTCCAAATACGTCTGCTCAAGTTGTCTTCTGGAAGACCATTCAGTCTACCTACTAAGAGACTTGTAATTCTCCTTAACAAATGGATGCATTTCAAACCCTATTTGACCTCTGTCTTTCTACACTTCAAACTGGTTATATAAAAATGTGTCACTGCTAGAAGAATGTGCCTTTGGCACACCCAAGAGAGGCATTAGGAAAGTCAGTCAAGTCATTAAGCAAGGAAATGGGTTACTTTTTGCTAGGAGAATATTGTGGCATACAACCTCAGAGGCAGAAGAAATATTCATGGTTTTGCAGCCAATTAGCAGTCCATTACTCCACAGAAGGCTTCAGGCATGACTCATTAATATGACAGTGCTACATGACATGCTTCAGCATAGAGTATCTGCAATAAGAACTGTCAACATTTGACTGGTCATTTCCAAGCATGGCATCTGCCTAGAATTGGGAGGAAATGTGATTCTCAAGTGATGATTGATTAAAACAAACAGTGCAGAGACGTGATGCAAAAGCTTGAGTTCCTGATCTCTCCATGGAAGAGAAGCAGAACAAATGTGAATGGATACAGGTGGTCTTCGAGTTATGAACATAATGAAGCCTGCTTATCACGGTTATAACTCAGAGCAGTCCCACATTTTCTATTGTATTTATCGTTGCATTTGCACAATCTCCCAAATGAACTGAAATGAATCTGGGTGGCTTATACAAAATCCAGCAGAGTCAGGGAGGGAGGGAGGGAAGAAAAGAAGAAAGGAAGGGAGAAAGAAAAGGGAAGGAAGGAAGAAGGAAGGAAGGAAAGGGGTAAGAAAAAAGAAAGAAAGAGGAAGGAAGGAAAGAAGGAAGGAAAGAGGGAAGGAAGAAAGAAGGAAAGGTGAAGAAGGGAAGGAAGAAAGAAGGAAAGAAAGAAGGAAAGAAGGAAGGAAGAGAGAAAGAAAGAAAGAAAGAAAGAAGGAAGGAAGAGAGAAAGAAAGAAAGAAAGAAAGAAGGAAGGAAGGAAGGAAGGAAGGAAGGAAGGAAGGAAGGAAAAATTACAATAGGTAAGCTAATAAACAATCATAATAAAATGATGGTCCAACTTAAAGTAAAACCATTATAAAGTACTTATTGCAATGTGAAAGCAAAATGCTGAGAAACATAGTATAATATCTCCCTCTCTTTACCATCTAATTGTTTCTCTTCCATCAATTTTATGAATAAGCACCTCAACTATTGTCTGACTATATCCCCAAAGAGAAAAGAAATGCTGGATGGAGCTTCTGCGAATTAGACTGGTCACAGCTGGTGGCATTTTATCTTGCCAGGCACAGAAAGCTTAGCAGGGTGAGCCCTGGTTAGTATTTTAGATGGAGCAACATCTGAGGCACCAGGGCTGCAGAATAGACTGTGGCATTAGGATTGGAAGAAGCAAAGTCAAACCCCTTCTGTAGGATGGCAGGAGAACTGCCAAGCTCAACTTAATGGAAATTATTATTATTATTTTTATGTCTTTCACACACCAGTCCAACTAAAATACTCTGAAGCTTTAATGGATACCCAAATGGAAAGCAGAAATTGAGTAACTGAACCCTGGATACCAAGAATATAGAATCCTTTGATTGACAGTGAACTTTTTAAAAATGGATAGAGTAGAATGTTTATAGATAACTGGAAGCTTTTGCAAGTTTCTGGAACTGAGATATAGCCAAAACAGCCTTAAGGTAAAGGTTCCCCTCATACATATATGCTGATAGTTCCCGACACTAGGGGGCGGTGCTCATTTCCATTTCAAAGCCAAAGAGCCAGCGCTGTCCAAAGACATCTCTGTGGTCATGTGGCTGGCATGACTAAATGCTGAAGGGACATGGAACGCTGTTACCTTCCCATCAAAGGTGGTTCCTATTTTTCTACTTGCATTTTGAATTTGAATTTACTTTATTGGTATGCCGCCCTTTTCCCTGAAAGGGACTCAGGGCGGCTCACAATTCAAGGGAGGGGAAAACAACAAAATTACAAAATATAAAGACATACACAGTTAAGAACTCAACAATCATACCATTCGGAGTGGGGCTGCAAGTCTTTAGTCCCAGGCCTGTCGGAACAGCCAGGTTTTAAGGGCTATGCGGAAGGCCTGGAGGGTGGTGAGGGTACGAATCTCCATGGGGAGTTCATTCCACAGGGTCGGAGCAGCCACAGAGAAGGCCCTCCTCCGGGTAGTCGCCAGTCGACATTGGGCGGCTGATGGAATTCGGAGGAGGCCTAGTCTGTGGGATCTTATTGGTCTAGTGGAGGTAATTGGCAGTAGGCGGTCTCTCAAGTACCCAGATCCAATACCATGAAGGGCTTTGTAGGTGACAACTAGCACCTTGAAGCGAATCCGGAGACCAACAGGCAGCCAGTGCAGCTCACGGATGATAGGTGTTACGTGGGTGAATCGAGGCGCACCCACGATCGCTCGTGCGGCTGCATTCTGGACAAGCTGAAGTCGCCGAATACTCTTCAAGGGCAGCCCCATGTAGAGCACATTGCAGTACTCCAGCTTAGAGGTCACAAGGGCACGAGTGACTGTTGTGAGAGCCTCCCGGTTCAGGTAGGGACGCAACTGGTGCACCATGCTTTTGAACTGCTAGGTTGGCAGAAGCTGGGAAAAGTAATGGGAGCTCACTCAGTTATATGGCACTAGGGAGTTGAACCGCCGAACTGCTGACCTTTTTGATCAACAAGCTCAGCATCTTAACCACTGAGCCATTGCATCCCCCAAAATGGCCTTATGGATATATTTTTCCATTAGTGTTATTCCCCCTT
Source organism: Thamnophis elegans (assembly GCF_009769535.1). Lineage (NCBI taxonomy): Eukaryota > Metazoa > Chordata > Lepidosauria > Squamata > Natricidae > Thamnophis > Thamnophis elegans. The sequence goes on along the minus strand of NC_045551.1, from coordinate 59,024,087 downwards.
CCCCGCGGCTCTAATGAACAATATTGAAATTTCTGTCATATTTCATTATGATATATTTTCCATTTCCATCGGGGATTATTATTATTACCATGAAAAATTAAACGGAAGTACCGTGTGTTCTGAAACCATAGTACAACTCTCTCATTTATAAAAAGGCAGTTCCTATTGGTGGAAATGCTCATCTAGAGGTGGAACTTCCTCCAAAATTTCAAGGAAGTGAACATAAAGAGAGGGCCAATTTCTGGGCAGAATACTTAGGTATGGAATCACCTTCAAAGCACTCAATGAAATCCCAGTTAGAGCCTATTTATATGTTAAGGTCAGATTTCACTTAAAGCACAGACTTATTTTGAAGAATTATAGCTCAGAGTCCACGCCACTTTCTTATTAAACCTATACTAAATTGTATTTTAATTCTATAAGTAGCACCTGTAAAGAGTTGGTGATACACTGCTAGCTCTGTTCATAAATTTTGAAAGTTCAGTATACTAGCTAATATAATTCTTCATCAACTATCACCTTCTCTGGAGGTACTTTTTAGATTGATATAACAATAAATCACAATCAAGATGATGAAGGAGCATGATCACTCTCTAATGCCCATTCACTCAACCTTAAAGAACTAGGTACCATTCTGTCACTGTACATTGTGTGAATATTGTGTAACAAAATGAGATTTTGTTCTTAGCGTAAATCACGGCCACCATTTGTTGAAGGGTTCACTAACCTTTTGGCAGATCCAGTTTATAATTGAAATTTAGGATACTATGTTATTCTGACTTCTGCCTTGTGATTGAAATTAAAAAGACTTTTCACTCTGCATTACTTTGTTACTATCTACAACAGGCGTAGATAATTGGGGAGTGGGTTAAAAAATGCATTCCACAGATATGCTTGGAATCATGTTCCAATCAAACAAAGCCAGGGAGCAAAAATTCACATGAAACTTAAATAAATCATACTTCATATTATGTTCAACTTCGTTAATATAAGTTACGTCCAAAAGCTTAGCCTAGTTTAATCATGAATACCTGCAGAAGTAGCACAAGGACAGAACAGAGTTGTATGCACATTTCAACTTTGTAATACAAATTCCTGCCTCTTCATTCTTTGTGTGTAATATCACAGTAAGTAAGAATAGCATGAAAATACATCATTATGGCATTATGGTAGCTAGCTGCTGACAACTGTGGTTTCAATGAATTCCAAAGCGAACAGAAGCTGTCATGATTTCTAGCTGGCACAAATATAAACACAACATCTTCTCTTCAAGTTTGAAAACACACTTTCTATTTTTTTATTCATTTTTTTTTACAATTTAAAATAAGAGAACAAGTCATTTCAAAGGTACTTCGCCGCCCCCTAAAATTATGCTATAAGATAAAAGGTTTTAGAATGGCCTTTGCAGTCCCGTAATAATATTTCAATAATATTGAGAATTTGTAGTGAGAGTTCATATAGGCAGTGGGTGAAAAGATATAAAAAAATATTTCTGAGCGAAGAAGAATTCTGCAAAGAAGACTGGAAAAAAAATTCAAAAGATTATCTTGTCTGGGTACAGCAAACATGTACAAGTTATTACTTTTGCCCAGGGGTTAGTGGTACAAATGGTTAACTAAAAAGGCACTCCATCAAATGTTTAAAAACATGTCCATTAAATGTTGGAAAGGTAATCAAATAGCAAGGCACATATTACCAGATGTGGTGGATGTGCCCAAAAACAAAAAACCCCAAAATTGGACCAAGTGCATACATGGTTAGAAAAAAGTTAAGGCAATATATAGATTACAAGCCAGAACTATTTTTGTTAGACATAATACCAGAAAGATATGATAAAGGAAATGCATATTTGATAGTAAATGTTTCAACAGCAGCAAGAATTATATTTGAAAATATTGTAAAAATGAGGAAAGATGTATAGAGGGTGTAATTAAAAAAAAATTAGACTGTGCAGAAATGGACAGATTAACACTGAAGATAAAATAAAACAAAGACTCAGAATATTTTCAGACTTGGAACTTGTTTTATCAATGGTTGGATAACAGAAGGAGAAACTAGGATGTTAAAAAGCATTATTATGACAATGTCAATAGCATATAAGGAAAATTTGTGTAAGATGTTTTACAGGTGGCATTTACCCCCAACGAGAATAGCAAGAATGTCCAAGAACAAGTCGGAAAAGTGTTGGAAATATCATCAGACACCGGGTTCATATTACCATATGTGGAGGACTTGCATAGAAGCTAAAAGATACTGGACTAAAATCCACACGTGATTGGAGAAAATGATACAAAAAGACATAGACTTTAAACCAGAGATTTTTTTTTATTGAGAATTATACCAGAAACATACAATAAAGATTTGAAATATTTGATTGTAAATGTTTTAACAGCAGCTAGAATTGTATTTGCAAAAAATTGGAAGAACGAGAAAATACCAACGCAGGAGGAAGTTATTCAAAAAATAATGGAATGTGCAGAAATGAGTGAATTGACATTTGAAATTAGAGAGCAAGAAGATGAACAATTTTATAAGGTATGGGACTTGTTCTATCAATGGTTAGATAAAAAAACATGGAAATGAAAAATTTTGGAGAAGTTTTTTATATTGTAAGAATAATATAATGAGATAGGTGATATCATAAAGACATATTATTATTAAATAGATTTATAATGATGTAATGAAATATTGGTATATATACAAATCAAATATTTAGAACACTTTATTTAAAATAAAGGCATAACAACTGTAGTTGAATATATGATGTACAATGATAACAATGTATCTATGTATTCTTGATGGATAATCTGCGATTTTATATACAATTGAAAATGGTAATGTATAAGTATTCTTTCATATTGTAAGGACAATAGAATGAGTTAGGTGATACTATAAAGACATATTATTACTAAATAGACTAATAATGATGCAATGGAATCTTGGTATATACATGAATCTAATCTTTAGAACATTGGTTTAAAATGAAGGAATAACAATTGTAATTGAATATATGATTTACAATGACAATAATGTACCTATGTATATGGACAATCTGTGACTTTATATATAATTGAAAGCAGAGATGCACAAATGATTCGTAACCAAACAACATGCTATATGTATATGTAATTGATGATGATTTTATGTTTTATGTATTGTTTGTCCTTGTCCGTTTTTTAAATATATGATGAGAGCTAAATAGCTTGAAATAAATCTATACTAGTCTCCCTTTATTTATTTATCAGCACAAATTGCAATATATATGTGTGTGTGTGTGTGTGTATGTATTGTATGTATGTGTATATATGTATATGCATATGTATATGTATACAGTACATATATATGTGTCTCTCTGTGTGTATGTGTGTACACACAAACATATATGTACTATATATCTATATCTATATCTATATCTATATCTATATCTATATCTATATCTATATCTATATCTATATCTATCTACCTACCTACCTACCTACCTACCTACCTACCTACCTACCTACCTACCTACCTATATACTGTATGTGTGTGTGCTTTTATGTGTGTGTGTGTATGTGTATATATATATAGTATGTATGTGTATATATGTATATGCATATGTATATGTATACAGTACATATATATGTGTCTCTGTGTGTCTCTGTACACGTACACATACAGTGTATATATATATATATATATATATATATATATATATATATATATATATATATATATATATATATATATATTTGTGTGTTTGTGTGTGTATGTCTATGTCTATTTCTATATGTGTATGCATATATATATGTGTGTGTGTGTGTGTGTGCGGCACGCGTGTGCGCGCGCGCACACAAACACACACACACACACACACACACACACACACACACATATATATATATATATATATATATGCCTGTAAAGAGTATATATAAAAATAAATTGGAAAAAATAAATAAAACAGCACTCCACCTTTCTTCCTGTTGTATCTGCTTTCTTATTTTGAATTTATAAACAATTGCCCATAAAGAGTAAGCACACCGTCAAAGTTGCAGATAGATTTCTTGATTAATTATCCATCCCTCAAAGATTGTGCCAACTTCTTGTCACTTTGCGATTCATTGAGAGATAAACTTGAGAAAAGGGACCTAGCATTTTGCTTGTAGTTGTAGGAACACAGTCATATATTCAGCCGTAGATTTCACATTTTGTTACCACCAGTTCACTGTGGGCATGCTCGCCTGCCTCGCAGGTGCATGCTCCCCTTCCATGCATGCGCCCAGCCTTCTGTGCATGTGCTTTGCTCATGCGTGCACCTTCTGCACATGGGCCTGGCCTCAAAGCCATGCCTAAATAGGACAGCATAGAGCTGGGATGGGTGGGCAAGCCCACCCGTGATTTCCACTACCGGTTCAGGAGACCCAGTCCAAACCGGCTGAATGCCACCGCTGCATGGATTGAATCTTTCCTCTGACACCTAAAAAAAAACAACCTGCAGTTCGATGTACGGGGAAAAGAGGCTTCAGGGTATTATGTAAAATTCTAAGCCTCCAAGTTATGGGGCTTGCTTTACAGTTATAAAAATGTCATTTATAATAGGATATATTTGGTTGGAATGTTGATGGAGAAGATTAGCATATATTTGCAATCAGTATAGGTACTAAATGAAAGTCCCTTGAAGCACACACATTTTTCAAATGTTGATATTCCTTTTAGTTCTGAATCTAATATACATTGGAGGCTGATTAAAGCCATCTGGAAATATTAGGAAACTTATGCTGAAGAATTTCTCTGTGAGAAGAGAGAGAGAGAAGGAATAAATGGAGCCCGAAGAGACCTGAGCAAAGCTTTTGAATAACTAATTTAGAGATTCTCCTAACTTCTTTGGGTAAATAGGCATATTATGAATATTTAAAGTGTGTTGTGGGTATTTCTACAAAAGTCACATTGGGGGAACATGCCGTTTACAAAATCTCTGTCAGACACCATCAACCTTGAACAGAAACCCATAAAGAGTCAACCTGCTGAGATGGTACTTATTTGAGGTGCAGTGAGTCTGTTTACAAGTTCTACTTTGCAACAGAGTATCAGTTTTATTTTATTTTTCCCTTTCAACAAGAAGCATTCCCAAACAAGGCACAAGCTCATGAATAGCATTGCCACATTTTTTTTCCTTGCTAATTATTTTTTTAAAATATTTTTTCTCTTTTAATTCATAATAATTCGTAATTTAATGAGCTTATATGGCGCCCAATCCCGGAGGACTCCGTGCGGCTTACAAATACGAGATAAAATAAAAATAACAAAATAGGGGAGAGAAATGAAAACAGTTTAAAAAACACAACATACATTCGGCTTGGCTGGGGGTTGGACCTGATTTATAGATCAACAGCCCCAGGCCTGCCGGAACAGCCAGGTTTTGGTGGCTTTTTGGAAGGCCGCGAGAGTGGGAAGGGTCCGGATCTCTGTGGGCAGATCGTTCCACAGAGCCAGAGCAGCTACAGAGAAGGGTCTCCCCTGAGTGGTCGCCAGCCGGCATTGTCCGGTCGATGGCACCCGGAGGAGGCCTAACCTGTGAGTTCTTAACGGCCATTGGGAGGTATGCAGCAGGAGGCGGTCTCTCAGATATCCAGGTCCAAGGCCATGTAGGGCTTTAAAGGTAATCACCAGCACTTTGTAGCGTGTTTGGAGACCAATAGGGAGCCAGTGCAGCGCACGGCTGCATTCTGGACCAACTGCAGTCTCCGAACACTCTTCAAGGGCAGCCCCATGTAGAGTGCATTGCAGTAATCGAGCCTTGAGGTGATGAGGGCATGAGTGACCATTCGAAGTGCCTCCCAGTCCAGATAGGGCCGCAACTGGTGCACCAGGCGAACCTTGGCAAAAGCCCCCCTAGTCACAGCCGAGAAAGATAGGCAATGAAGAAAGTTTATGTACCAAAAGAGCAAATTAAAGTAGTTTGCTCGCCTGGAGGGGATGCCTTGGGCTCCCGTAGCATACAAGGCATACATACCAAAAGAGGAGAAGGTCAAAGAACATGAGGCAGACCCAGAAGAAGTTGGAAAGATGACAAAGACATACCTAAACCATATCAATTAACAATGGTTCAGGCTGATAGAAGACCAGGGATGGGATTCAGACGGTTTTGACTGGTTCGAGCAAACCAGTAGTTTCAGCTATCAGTTGGCTCCGCCCACCTGCCCCAGCTCTAGTCTGTCCTATATTTCCTTTTTTTGTAGCCCTACTGATCGACGCGGCAGGGCAGATTGCCGCATCTCAGCTGTTTTACTCAGCGGGGCTGCAGTAGAAGGTAAGTTTTAGAGCTGTTTTCAAATGCACTGCGCATGTGTGGAGCGTGTGTGTGCGTGTAAAGTGCATGCTCAGTGAACCGGCTGTTACACCAGTTGAATCCCATCATTGCATGAGCCGAGGTGGCGCAGTGGTTAAATGCAGCACTGCAGGCTACTTCAGCTGACTGCAGTTCAGCAGTTTGGCTGTTCAAATCTCACCGGCTCAGGGTTGACTCAGCCTTCCATCCTTCCGAGGTGGGTAAAATGAGGACCCGGATTGTTGGGGGCAATATGCTGGCTCTGTAAACTGCTTAGAGAGGGCTGAAAGCCCTATGAAGCAGTATATAAGTCTAACTGCTATTGCTATTGCAAAAGAGCAAGAACCAGAATTTTTTTATTTCTTTCAATACCTGAAGCAGAGGAGAAGGAGGAGGAAGATGGTGGCACTGACTATGTGGTAGAGATAGAATCAAGATCACGTGAAGTGTTAATACCACTTTATAAGGCCTTGGTAAGGCCACACTTGGAATACTGCATTCAGTTTTGGTTGCCACGATGTAAAAAAGATGTGGAGACTCTAGAAAGAGTGGAGAGAAGAGCAACAAAGATGATTAGGGGACTGGAGGCTAAAACATATGAAGAACAGTTGCAGAAACTGGGTATGTCTAGTTTAATGAAAAGAAGGACCAGGGGAGACATGATAGCAGTGTTCCAATATCTCAGGGGTTGCCACAAAGAAGAGGGAGTCAAACTATTCTCCAAAGCACCTGAGGGCAGGACAAGTAGCAATGGGTAGAAACTAATCAAGGAGAGAAGCAACTTAGAACTGAAGAGAAATTCCCTGACAGAACAATTAATCAGTGGAACAACTTGCCTCCCAAAGTTGTGAATGTTCCAACACTGGAAGTTTTTAAGAAGATGCTAGATATACATTTGTCTGAAATGGTATAGGGTTTCCTGCCTAGGCAGGGGGTTGGACTAGAAGACCTCCAAGGTCTGCTATTGTATTGTATTGTATTGTATTGTATTGTATTGTATTGTATTGTATTGTATTGTATTGTATTGTATTGTATTACATTATATTGTATTGGTAGGAAGCCCATTGGTGCAGATACAAACTGGTCCCCCAGGAGAGCTCTCTGAGCTCCATTAAAAACAGCCTTTAAATTGCTTCCTTTTTGTGAGAAGTTATGATGGCATATGACACAACACATGCATTACTTGTTCTAAATATGTAACAGAATCAGGGCTAGGTAGAGTTGATCAATTCTGCAAAAAAAAATGTGCAAATGTGCAAAATGGATAAACAATGTACTGGCAAAAAAACAACAACCCAACCCCCTTATTGTTTCTCTGGTTCTTTGTAGACTTCCACTTGAAAAAAAGTTCTTTCAAATCTGCACAAAAGGAATGCAGACTAATCTTCAAAAAAGACACATGCGGATTTTCGGGAGCATCTTGGATGCAAAGAAAGGAAGCTGTTGTTGAGTTTACCCAATTTAGGGAGCAAAACTATTGTCTCAGATTAAGCTAGAAATAGCAATAGCAATAGCAATAGCAATAGCAGTGGACTTATATACCGCTTCATAGGCCTTTCAGGCCTCTCTAAGCGGTTTACAGAGAGTCAGCATATTGCCCCCAACAATCTGGGTCCTCATTTTACCCACCTCGGAAGGATGGAAGGCTGAGTCAACCCTGAGCCGGTGAGATTTGAACCGCTGACCTGCTGATCTAGCAGTAGCCTGCAGTGCTGCATTTAACCACTGCGCCACCTTGGCTCTTATAAATAAGACGTACAAAATTCATTGTCCATCCATCCTCATCAGCTTGACTGTTTTTAAGCAAAAAGTAAGAAGCTCCTTTCAAGAGTCGATCTATTTTATTTCCTGTTAGGATGAGGATCTAACAATTGTTTGTGATGGGGGGGGAACGAAAGCAAAGCTTAAAACGTCCCGTTTTGTGACGGTGGGAATACACCAATCCTTCATCCTAAGGCTTGGCTAAGGAAACAACAGGGATCAGAAGCAGCAGACTTCCGTTTCTCCCCTCTGGTTTTGCTTTGTGTTAAGAAAAAAAAATGCCTTCAAAGACCTTTGACATACAAGCGAAAGGAGCAAGTTTAAAGGCAGGCCTTATTTCAAGGTGACTGTGATCTTCTGAGCATTTTTCTTTCTGCTCTGCTTTTGGGTACCAACTATTAACTCTCAAGCAAAAGAAAACAATTTCTCTGCCTTTTTAATACCCATTTCAAATGCATCATTCTTGCCTGATGCATACTGCATGCATTTCAAGCATAGAGTTCTTTTCCTACTGCTGCCTCATCCGTTTGCTATTTTTAATTGGCATCTTTCTCTTTTAGCAGCGATTCAGCAACCCCACCTGTATTTCTGCTCTTTCTTCCTACGCTGATGACCTTCTGTCTTTTAGAATCAGCCCATGCGGGAAACAGAGACTTCTGGGAGCTCAGGACGAAACGCGTCCTTCTTTTTGTATCCTGTTTCCCCTTGGTTACTGGACCACTAATAAGCTTTTATTGGTAGCGCGTCACCTGGTTGGAACCATCCAGCTTCAATGAATTATTATTTCGGACTCCGCTTTTTCTCAGGGGAGACATCCCGTTGTTAACGATCACTTTAATATCCTACAGGCTTCTCGGGGATAGCTTAAAACATCTGAATTTGGAAGGATTCGAACAGGGTTGCTAAACCTGTGCGTGATCTGTTGTGTAGCTTAATTTTCAGTCCTGGAGATGGTCCAATGAGCAGCTCATCCAAAGTCAATTTTTATTCTGGAAAAAGCAGGGGGACCAATTTTCACTCTCTTACACAGCATCTACTGCTTTGGGGGGTTTGCCCAAATTGGTTTATAATTTGTAGGAAAATTAGACCACCCTGAGGAGATTATAGATTAACAGAGTTGGAAGAGACCTTGGAGGTCATTTAGTCCACCGCCCCTTGCCCAAGCAGGAGACCCTACAACATATCTGACCAATGGCAGTCCAATCTCTTCTTGAAAGCTTCCAGTGATGAAGCTCCCACAACTTCCAAAGGCAGCTTCTGTTCCATTGGTTGATTGTTCTCACTGTCAGAAAATTTCTCCTTATTTCTAGGTTGAATCTCTCCTTCATCCGTTTCCATCCATTATTTCTTGCCTGGCCTTTGGGCGCCTTGGAAAATAGCTTGATCTCCTCCTCTCTGTGGCATCCCCTCAAATATTGGAACACTGCGATCATGTCTCACCTGGTTCTTTTCTTCACTAGACTAGCCATGTCCAGTTCCTGTAACCATTCTTCATATGTTTAAGTCTCCAGTCCCCTAATCATACTGGTTGCTCTATATCAGTGGTGGGTTTCAAAAATTGTTCGAACCTACTCTGTGGGTGTGGCCTCCTTTGTGGGAGTGGCTTGCCGCCCATGTGACCGGATGGGAGTGGCTTGCCGCCCATGTGACCGGATATGAAGATGCCGACGACACTTGTCAGAACCACCTTAAATTACCTCACACAGAGCACTGGCATGCATAAGAATATGATGTAAACTTGTTTTTTAAAAGGCATCTTTGGTTTGCGTTAAAACAACTTCAACACACGCAATGTTCTGATTGCACCACAAATGCAGTAGTCATCCTTACCTTTCACAGAGGCACTGAGTTTTATAAATAGGAGCATGATAGTGTAGAATAATCATATCCAAGGACCAGTGGTGGGTTTCAAAAAAATTTGGAACCTCTTCTGTACGTGTGGCCTGCTTTCCGGATCCACGGGTAGAACCTCTTCTAACTGGTTCGGTAGATTTGACGAATAGGTGCGAACTGGTAGGAACCCACCTCTGCTCTATATGATGAATAATGCAATTGTTTTCATAACCCCAAAGTGCTCTTCCCCCACAAAAGCAGATGGACTTTGCTTTTTTCTTGAAGATGTTTTGCTTCTCATCCAAAAAGCTTCTTCAGAGCTCTGACCAAATGGTGGAAGATGGAAGGATATATGGGCAGAAATAAACCTTCAAGTGGCCTCAACGATTTTCAGAAAGAATGCAAAATGAGAAGATGACTGCAATGAATATAAATCCTTCCAGCCTTCACCATTTGGACAGTACTGAAGAAGCTTCTTGGATGAGAAGCGAAGTATCTTCCAGGGGAACAAAAAACAAAGTCTAGTTGCCCTTTGGGAAAAAATACTTTGGTGACAACCATGACTTTGGATGATTGAGATTCTCCATAGACAATGGTTTTATTATCCATCCAGGAGTTTCCATGTTTTAGGCTATTTTGACTGCAGTCACTGATTGCCCGAATAGGTTCCACAGCTGTCAGTGATCCTTTTCTGGAACAGCCTGGTACTTTCCAACCACAATTTCACTAGTGACCCAACCTAATATGCTAACCCCCTGGACTATCAGAGTGGCTGTTGCTTACAACAAGGGTGTCAAACTCAACGTCTGTGGACCGGATCCAGACCACGGGGTGCTTAGTTCAGGCCTGCAGGGCTGCCTTGGAAACAGTGAAGGACTGGCCCGCAGTACCTCTGCCAGCGAAAATGGAGTTCTGGAGGGTCACATGCAATCCCTCCCGAGCTCTGTTTGCAACCGCAACGGCCTCCTGCCAGCCCTCTGCCATCAAAAATGGAGCTCAGGGGACAATGTGGAGGACTGCAGGAAGCCATCATGGTCAAAAACAGAGCTTAGGAGGACCACACACAGCACCACCACCTCACCACCACCATCCCCGAGCTCGATTTTTGCTGGCAGAGGGCTGCAGGAGGCAATCACTGTCAAAAACAGAGCTTGGCGCCAGTGGTGGGATTAAACATTTTTACTACTGGTTCTGGGTGTGTGGCTTGGTGGGCATGGAATGGCTTGGTGGGTGTGGCTTGATGGGCGTGGCAGAGGAAGGATTTTGTAAAATCTCCATTCCCTCCCCACTCCAAGGGAAGGATACTGTAAAAACCCCATTTCCACCCGATCAGCTGGGACTCGGGAGGGAGAGAATAGATTGGGCAGGGGCAGTCAGAAGGGGTATTTATGAGTTCTCCAAACTACTCAAAATTTCCTCTAACAGTTGTCCAGAACTGGTCAGATCTGCTGAATACCCCCTCTGGTAGAAAGGGAGAGAGCAAGGGAGGGAGGGAAGGAGGGATGGAGAGAGAAGGAAGGAGGGAGGGAGAGAGGAAGGGAAGGTTAGGGTTAGGGTTAAGGTTACTACTGGTTCTGTGGGTGTGGCTTGGTGGGCATGGCATGGCTTGGTGAGTATAGCTTGGTGGGCGTGGCAGAAGAAGGATACTGTAAAATCTCCATTCCCTCCCCACTCCAGGGGAAAGTTACTGCAAAATCCCCATTTTTCTCCTGATCAGTTGGGACTTGGGAGGCAGAGAGTAGATGGGGCGGGGCTAGTCAGAGTTGGTATTTGCCCGTTCTCCGAAAATTTCTCAAAATTTCCACTACCAGTTCTCCAGAACTGGTCAGAACCTGGTGAATACCACCTCTGCTTGGGGTGCCGTGCACATTTTAGCTGGCAGAGAGCTGCAGGAGGCCATCGCAACTGAAAATGGATGTCGAGTTGGCCACTCCCACCCTGGCCATACCCTGAGGTCAAACACAACCCTGATGTGACCCTCAATGGAATCGAGCTTGACATCCCTGGCTTACAAGGACAAAACAGAAGAAGGACAGGGTTCCAACAGCCTTGTTTTGTCTTCCTGACAGTATTCTACGTAAGGAAAAAAAATAGAAATAGAAGCTCAGGAATGGATGATTTGTGAGAAGCAAAAAAATGACTGAAAAACAAGAACTAAGCAAAAATTAGCATAAGTGAAAATATATTGTCATTAATTAAGTTGAACACACACACAAACACACACACACACACACACACACACACACACACACACACACACACACACACGGTTATTTATCGGTGGCTGCCATATACAGTATCTGAAGAATTCTGATACAAGGTGGTATGGGGATTTCATTTTATTGTCTCTTTTTTCCTGATACAGCAGTCAAATTTTACAACCTAGTAAATTAGCAACATGTGAAATATTTACTAACACAATTAACCTTTAAAACAGGCGTCTCTGCCCACCCCCAAATATCAAGCTTTACAGTCTCTATTATGATGACAAATTATTTGTTTGTTTGTCGTTGCTGCTGCTGATGTTGTATTCCTGGAGTTAGAGAAAGCAGAATCTTCGACCTAAATCCTGGGCTGTCTGAAGATTTACAGTCATGAAGAATATCCTCCACTCTCTCACACTTGAAAATTCGGCTAATTAAAATAACACTTTGGCACACTCATCAGTTCGGGCCTCTTGTTTACCGTCGATTGTTCTCATTCCCTCAACATGTAAGCAATTGTGTGTGTGTTTTTTTTTCCAGGTTTAATTAATAGCGCCCTTGTAATGTTGATGTGTCATCCTTAGAGGATGTCTTTTCTTCTCTTCCTTCCCCAGCCTCACTGTATAGTCCTCTGACTTGATTGGCAATTTTTATGCTTAGCCATCTGTCTTTTCTTTTTTTTTACTGCCAGAAAGAGTTTACCCTGAAAAGTGATTTCCGAGATAAAGGACTAATACTCGGAATTATGTTAAATACAGGCTGTGAATGGCCTGGACCCTGTATTATTTGTTTCCATAGAGCATTACAATAATGGAAATATAACGAAGATGGATTTCGCAAATACTTGGTAATCATACACCTGAGACTTTGAGCTGAAATAGAATGTACTCTATAAGTATTCTACCCATTAAGGCAGCTTGCCAAAAAAAAAATACACCAAATCCTAAACTCCATCAATTAGAATTGTCAGCTAAATCGATAAAACCTGGACATTGCTCTCCAAGGATTTTGGAAATTTGTATTTTATGGCCCCATCTTGCATTAGGAACTTGCCCAAATTTTACACAGAAATGTATACAGGCAGAATATTTAAAGGACCCATATAGCAATATCACTTATATCCCGCTTTATAGTGCTTTACAGCCCTAAGTGTCTTACAGAGTCAGCATATTGGCCCCAACAATCTGGGTCCTCATTTTACCCACCTCGGAAGAATGGAAGGCTGAGTCAATCTTGAGCCTGGTGAGATTCAAACTGCCAAATTGCATGCAGCCAGCAGCTGGCAGTCAGCAGAAATAGCCTGCAGTAGTGCACTCTAACCACTGCACCACTATGGCTCTTAATATTTGGAGATCTACATTTCATCCATTCTGTTCCATCGTTAATTCATTCAGTCAAGACTCCTGGTGACTATTTAGACTATTTCCTGGAGATTGGCAAGGTTTTTCAGATGTGGTTTGCCCTTGCTGCCTGCCTAGGGCTAAAAAAGAGGTTCCTGTTAGCCTTGTTAATGTGACTACCATTTTCTTGATCTCACCTGCTTTCCATGGTTGGAAGAAAAATCTGATCCAGTTTCAGTCCAGGAGAAAGACGCTGGACATAAAATGGAGGCTGATTAGAAAGAAGGACCCTGTTTATTGATGAGCAGAACCAACAACAGCATGTAATTCTGGGAGAGTTGACAAATGGGCTTGACGAGTACATGGATCTATATAGGGTTCTGAGATGCTGCAGGGGATTGTGCAAAGATGCTACAAGTGGTTGTGCAATGTAGTGATCCTTGTGCCTTTTGCTATTTTAATGGTGGTGGATTAATCCTATAAAGGTCATGACCTGTTCTTAGATTTGGGGTAAAGGGTGGGGGGGATATAAATTCTTAATTCCATCAACTGGAGCTGAAAGTGTTTTGTTTGTGAATAGGCTGGCCTGGATTTAATAACGGGCACAAAACCTCCATCTCTAAAGACTTCAGGCATCTGCTGGAGGCTGTTAGGGCTTCTTTCTGCCTTTGTTAAGATTTTTCGCCATTTTTCCTTTGGGGAAATATAATCTTTTAATATTGCCCAAAATATTTCATTTTTGTTTGTTTGTTTCCAGTGTCAGTAATTTAGAAGCAACCACTGAATACTTCCAGTGTTTCAGCCCCTGGTCATACTATTTTCTTTAATGGTTCAGGAAAGCAAGATAGAATCCATTCTTCTCCTTCTCCTTCTCCTTCTCCTTCTCCTTCTCCTTCTCCTTCTCCTCCTCCTCCTCCTCCTCCTCCTCCTCCTCCTCCTCCTTTCTAGAATGGTTAATCTGGGTTCTGGAGCATGGGACAAATAAGGAATACAAACAATTTCTGCAGCAATCTCAGTGTGAAGCCACCAAATTGTGTATCAAAAAGGCCACTGTCTTTCAAATTTGACAAGTATTTAACACACAGGATATAGCAGTAATTCCCAGAAAATAAGAATACTTGAGTGCATAATCCCCTATGCTGAAGAGGCATTGGCAAAAGGCAATGAAAATATTTATCAAATTAAAAAAACAACCTATTTTTCCATTCTCTGATGAAGACTAACATGTAACAAAATAGATTGAATTGTTTGCAAAGGCTGGAATATTAACACGTTTGCAAGGGCTGTAACGAAGATATGAAAATGTATGCTGACGAATAGCCCTAATAGAGGGGATGTGTTGGATTGCTGCAAAGTTTTACAAATTTTGCTGAACAAATATGTGTTTCAATTCAATAAAAATATTTATTACAGTCATGGCCAATCCTCCCCAAAATTAAACATTAAAATTAAACAAAACCTAAACAGAACCGAACAGAAGAAAGCATAGCAAATATATTACAATTGACAGTGAAATCAATGGATGACCAAAGTCTGCCTAATTTTATATACACCATAAACAAAACTCAACTACATTTAGAGAAACTGAATTATACTGACCTGATAATAATAGCTTTACATGAAAATGATCAAAGTTTCAGGGATATTTAGATATTTAGTCAAGTAAGTCCCAAAGGTGCTTTTTCAAGAGGCAACTTTCTGGGTTTTTTTCTTTTTTAAAGATGTTTCACTTCTCATCGAAGAGCTGAAGAATTGCTACCAACTTGCCTTCCACTGAGGACCTGTATACTGCATGAGTCAAAAAGAGGGCCGTGAAAATATTTACAGACCCCTCACATCGTGGACATAAATTGTTTCAACTCCTACCCTCAAAACAACGCTATAGAGCACTGTACACCAAGACAACTAGACACAAGAACAGTTTTTTTCCCGAACACCACCAGTCTGCTAGACAAAAATTTCCTCAACACTGTCAAACCATTCACTAAGGCTGCATTACTATTATTATTAGTCTTCCCATCGTTTCTATCACCCATCTCCTCCCACTTATGATTGCAGGACTGTTACTTTGTTGCTTGTATCCTTACGATTTAGATTGATTGTTTCCTGATTGCTTATTTGTACCCTATGACTCTCATTAAGTGTTGTACCTTATGATTCTTCACAATTGTTATCTTGTCTTTTTATGTACACTGGGAGCATATGCACCAAAGACAAATTCCTTGTGTGTTCCATCACACTTGGCCAACAAAGAATTCTATTCTATTCTATTCTATTCTATTCTATTCTATTCTATTCTATTCTATCCTATCCTATCCTATCCTATCCCTATCCATATCCCTATTCTATTCTATTCTTCATTCCAATATGTTCTGTCCTGTCCTGTCCTGTCCTATCCTATCCTATCCTATCCTATCCTATCCTATCCTATCCTATTCCTATTCCTATTCCTATTCCTATCCATATCCCTATTCTATTCTATTCTTCATTCCAATATGTTCTGTCCTGTCCTGTCCTGTCCTGTCCTGTCCTGTCCTATCCTATCCTATCCTATCCTATCCTATCCTATCCTATCCTATCCTATTCCTATTCCTATTCCTATTCCTATTCCTATTCCTATTCCTATTCTATTCTATTCTATTCTTCATTCCAATATGTTCTGTTCTGTTCTACTCTATCCTATCCTATTCCTATTCCTATTCCTATTCCTATCCCTATCCCTATCCCTATCCCTATCCCTATCCCTATCCCTATCCCTATCCCTATCCCTATTCCTATTCTATTCTTCATTCCAATATGTTCTGTTCTGTTCTGTTCTATCCTTTCCTATTCCTATTCCTATTCCTATTCCTATTCCTATTCCTATTCCTATTCCTATTCCTATTCCTATTCCTATTCCTATTCCTATTCCTATTCTATTCTTCACTCCAATGTGTTCTGTTCTGTTCTATTCTATTCTATTCTAAAAAGCAACTTTGGGACAACTATGACTTGGATGACTGAGAATCTCCATAGACATTTAGTCAGGTAAGGTGTTATGAGTCCATGTGTCCCTAAAGAGTAGGCAATACAACAAAACATGTGATCTGTGGCTTCAGTGTCCATTGTCTACATGGCCAAATCTCAGCTTATATGGAACATTTTATATCAGCCCTCCAGAACTGCTTGAGTAGATTGTTAAAACATGTTAAAGTAAATATAATGTAAGTATTTTGCTGGTTTGTGAGAGGGATATGTTTCAATGAAAAAAAGAGGGTATGATTCATGTGAATTTAACTTCAACAAGCTGTAGATGGCCCTCAACTTATGACTACAAGGGAGCCCGGAATTTCTGTTGCTAAGTGAAAGTGTTTTGCCCCAGTTTACAACCTTTCTTGCCAGATTTGTTGAGCGAACCACTGCCGTTGTTAAGTTAATCATGGCTGTTAAGTGAATTTGGCCTTCCCATTGATTTTGCTTGTCAGAAGGTTGCCAAAGGGGATCACATGATTTCAGGACACTGCAACCGTCCTAAATGTGAGTCGGTGACCAAGCATCTGAATTTTGATCATGTGACCATGGGAATCACACAAAGGTTATAAGTGTGAAAATGGTCGTAAGTCACTTTTTCCAGTGCCTTTGTAACTCTGAATAGTCACCAAATGAGCTGTTGTCAGTACTTGAACTTACCATATTTTTCGGAGTATAAGATGCACTTTTTCCCTTCCTAAAAGAGGGTGAAAATTTGGGTGCGTCTTATACACCGAATGTAGCCAAAAAGCGAGGCACGGAAGAGGCAATGGCCTGTGGCAATCCCTGCAGCCTGGAACAGCTAACTGGAGATATTCCGGGAGGCCGATCCACCCACCAATCAGCTGCTCAGGCTGAATCAGGCTGCAATAATGTGCTGAAGCTGATCTGGCTATTTGCTATTTGCTGCAAGGACGTGTCAGAGTTTTCAGCAGCAATCACATTCAGAAAACACACACAAGTAACTGATTCAGCAGGATTCAATAACTTATCTTTATATATCATATAACACATTAAGCAAATATACAATACCAAAAGCAGGTTTTCCAACATGATAGTTCAACAGAGAAGATTCACTTTCAGTTTTAGTTTCAGATATCAGCAAAGCATGCAGCTTTAGTACAGAGCAAGCCACACCCAGGCTCCTTGCTGTCTCCTTTGTTGCTCACACAGCAAATACTGTTTGTTTCCAAACAGTTTTCAACTCTCTCACACACTGACAGGATGCTAGCCAGACGAATACCGATGGATGCTGGTAGGCAGAATTTTTTTTCTTATTTTCCTCCCCCAAAAACTAAGGTGCTTCTTATACTGCAAAAAATATGGTACTTTAAATTTTTGCCATTTGAAATGCAAAGAAGCATAAAAAAAAACCCAGAATCCTACAGGAGCTACACGAGAGCCCTACAAGGGTTGCAACAGGAAACGTTGGAGCCAAACCGGATATGACCTTTTAAAAGGTTGTCTGTCTCCAAAATCAGAATTATGGGAAGCTCACGTGAAAAAGATGCTTTCCCTTGAATATCCTCTCTGCAAGGAAATCTAGCCATGCTTTAACCACTCAGATTGTCCCTACCAGGTTGTTCCAGACACATTGTGTATGATTTCCTCTTCTCCTTTCTCTAAATAAACTTGACATTATTCACTGACATTTGGCTATATTATTTTTAAAGGGTACCTCTCTGGGATGTTCCTTTAATTAAATTTTCAGAGATTGTACAGTTGTTCAGATACCTACCAAGGAATTTCCTTCTTCGATACCTTAGGACTTTCTGCACATTTCTCTTCTGTCTAGTGTCCTTTGGATTTTGGGGAAATTCAAACTGAATCTCATAACAGCTTAAAATCTTTAGTGCTAGGGGAAGTGGTGGGTTGCAAATATTTTTACTACCGGTTCGGGTGCACTCCTGTGTGTGTGCAATGCTTCTGCGCATGTGCAGCAGCATCCGAGCAGGTGGGCAAGGCCTTCCACTGCCGCTACTACTGGTTTGGTTGAACCAGGCCGAACTGGGAGCAAGCCACCACTGGCTGGGGGCAAAGTCTTTGGAGTCTGAAACTTCCTTTTCTGCTAAGGCACTCTTGATGGGATTGGGGTTTGGGGAGAGAGCCCTGCCTTCAAAGAGAGATTGACTTTCCATGGTCTAGAATAGAAAACGTAACTCCTATTTAGTTTAGTTTAGTTTACTTTATCACCATTGCACCTCGTACAACAAACTTAAATGCCATCTTCAGTGTACATTATAACTATAAAAATAAAAACACAAACACACATCCTTCACATGCTATATAATTGAAATTGAAAACCTGATATTGCATTAATATTGCACTATACCGTAGAATTCAGTATAGCTACTGCCCTGGGATAGAAGCTGTTTTTCAGCCTATTTGTCCTTGTTTTTATTATCCTGTACCGTCTGCCAGACAGTAATAGTTAAAAAAAAGGGTGCCCAGGATCAGATGAATCAGCCAGTGTGGAAATCCCTGTAACTATCAGAAGCTTCTGTTCATCTTTAAATTACCCAAATATTATCCATATAACTAAACACAAAGCCACCTATGAAGAAAAGACAATACAACTGCACAAGGTCCTTTGATTGCTTATCTGGCTGCAAAGTTTAACATAAATTGTTGGTCTTGAAACAACAAGCTTTCCTTTTACACATTCAGCCATTCATAAATATTATACATGTCACCTTTGAGATGGGAGATGGATGGATGGATGGATGGATGGATGGATGGATGGATAGATAGATAGATAGATAGATAGATAGATAGATAGATAGATAGATAGATAGATAGATGATAGATGATATATGGATGGATGGATGGATGGATGGATGGATGGATGGATGGATGGATGGATGGATAGATAGATAGAGAGAGAGATGATAGATAGATAGATAGATAGATAGATAGATAGATAGATAGATAGATAGTCAGGCAGAGAGAAAGACAGAGACAGATATTCTTAGGACAATGTTTTAAAGGTCTTCTCTTATTTTCTCCTCTTTTCTTCCCTGTGCTTGGAAGTTTTGATATGAACAATTGTTAGGATTTTTGTTGCTGTTGTTGTCAATTTAAAAGTGTGTTTAAAGAACACAAGTTAGTTGGGAAACTGTCATCATGAAAAGAACTTTTTCAGCCATCCATCACAGTATTCATCTATTATACATGCTAAGAATATATAACTGGGTCTGAGCAGTAATAAGAAAAGTCAAATCAAATTGCACGGTGCCTACATATATTGTATAGCTCCACTTACATTGATTATATGTACTTTTTTATAGCACACCTTGACATAACTGTATAGGGAAGGGAGAAATTAGTGGTCTGTGTTTCTCCCCACCTTCCTATTTCTGCTTCTTTTGTGCTTGTGTATTGAAAATGGGAACCCCCACAATTCATTCCTATTGTTGTGGTCTGTAAGTCTGCAAGGGATGCTGTGTGTAGGAATAGCCAATATGTGGAAGATAAAATAGAATTTGACTCTAGTCCTACCATTCATCTTCAACCATTGATTAGTGCTCCTGCACAATGTTTCTAAGGATAAATCCAGAGATGGTGAGATGTAAGTCCAATTGGCATTCATTGATGTTTAGTCATCCCTTAATCCCACTGGAATTCTTTTCACTTCCATGGATTTTGTACTTTCGTCTGCATTTCTGGGTACTTAAATCCTGCCTCCCGATCCACCCCTTCTTATGTTCCACTCAGGGGTGGGCTGCTGGGGGTTTGCAGGGCTTCAGGAGAACCTCTAGTTAAGATTTTGTGAACCCCCCAAATCCTACTCTTGGCTGGTCCTGACTGCCCATCCCCTCCCATGAGTCCCCACGCCAGTGGTGGGTTGCAGGCGGTACACCACGGTACAGGCATACCAGAGCCTGCCTGGAGCACCAGATATCATTCTGTTACGGTGCTCCAAAAGACCCACCCACCCGCCCCAGCTCCTTACCGATCTTTTAAGTCTTTGATGCTTCCACGTACGGGCACGGTGCGTACAGTGCCTGCGTGATGCTCCACTGAGCAGCTGGAGCATCACGGAAGTTCATGGAGGTACTAAGACCCATGTGCATGCTGCACGTGTCCATGTGGATGCTGTTGGGCCCGTTCCAACTGTACCGGAACCCACCACTGCCCCATGCGGCCTATTTTGGATGCAGGTCCATGCAGGGCACACAAGGAGCCTCAGGGAGGGGGCAAAAAACGGCCCTGCTGGAAGTTCAGGAAGGCTGGAAAGAGGCCCATTTCTTGCCTCCAGAGGGTCTCTGGAACCTGGGAGGCCATTTTCACTTTCCTTTGTCATTTTAGAGACTGCTCATTTTACACACAAAAAGTTTCATTTTTTTAACAGTGCGAAACAGTAACACTGGGACAGGGTGACATAAGAGACCAGGCTAAAAGAGTAGAGGAAATTACAAGGGTTTTCAAACTTGGTTAATGGAAAGAAAAATGCCATTTTACTCCACAGTTCCAACCAGCAGCAATAAAATAAAATTAGATAAAAAAATCAAATCCATTTCAGTTTTGCAGCGAAGCAACAAATGCTTCCAGAAACAGAAGCAGGCTTATCAAGAAAAGAATTAAAACATGTTATTTAATTTGTTGGTGTATTCTTACTGTCAGAGCTGGGGAAGCAAAGGCTTAAGAAATGTCTACCTCATGTGCTGTTTTTAAGATAACGTGACATCTTGGAAGCGTGACAGGTAAAAACCTTCATTTTGCCTCTCTGCATCAGCCACAATTTCCATTTTAAACAATGTTTCAATGGATAAATAGTCTTTGGGAGAGTCTGTAGTTAGTGAGTAGGTGGCATTCTGGAAGCATTTGCAAGCCTAGATAAGCAGCAGAAAATGCAGGCAGAACATCTGGGCTTTCTGCCAACTGTGCATCACAACTGGATAGTTTTCGACTGCCTTTAATATAAGAATAGCGTATTAGATCTAGAAGTGCATCTTAGTGGGGTTCCCCAGATTTGATATGCTGGGAACTTTATTTTACAGCATTTAGGCAAAACCAGGAAGGCAAGATCTCCATATATAATTTTTTTAGACTTGTGGACTTCAACTTCCAGAATTCCACAGCCAGGTATGCTCAGTTCCAATTTAAAGTGACAGCATTTGTTTTTCTCCTTTGCTAAATAAGTTTCCTTCTTTCTTTTTCTTTTTCTTCTCCCTTCCTCTTCTTCCTCCCTCTCTCCCTGCCTCCCCCCTCTATCAAACACACACACACACACACACACACAGTTGCACCAGGAGGATGAAGTTTAAATTCCTCCCTTCCCTCCGACCCACACGTACCTTTTCCAGCTGTTTCAGAGAGGATTTCAACTCTGCTCTTGCTTGTCATCATGAAAAGAAAAAAAATGTAAAAGGAAAAAGGCAAGAGCTGAGGTCAGGCTGGGCTAGTTGCTGCCAGAGTCACCATGGATGATGCTTTTTTAGAGGCTTTTTTAAATAGTTAAGCACTAAGCAGAGTCATCCATGGTGACTCTGGCAGCAACTAGCTCAGCCTGACTTCAGCTCTTGCCTTTTTCTCTTCACATTTTGTTTTCTTTTCATGATGACAGTGGTGAGGCTCTGCCTCCCCTGCCTCCCCTGACTGCACGTCCCTGCCTAAAGCCAAACCAATTTTATTTCAGCCAGATGTGGGTTTCACATTTACCACTGGTTCACCACACACCGACAATGTGTTCATGTGTGCCTTCCGTGCATGTGCCTTCCACGCATGCGCTTTGCTTGCATGCACAGCTTGCACACATGCACATGGCTTAGCTAAACAGGACAATATAGAGCCAGGGCAGATGGACGAGGACCGGCCCCTCGCAGGTTGCCACTACCAGTCTGCCCGAACCAGTACGAACCTGCTGAATACCACCAGTGATTTCAGCCCATGGAGAACTCCTATCGGCAAAGAGCCATGTTGGGTTGCTTTTCACTGCTCAATGCTGTAGTTGCCTTCAATTGGGAGTTAAGGCCACCCATTCCTGTATTTGAGATTAACAAGATTAAATGAAAGATTAAAGAGGCCAATTCACCTGGCCTGGAACCAAGACCCATTTGGGGAGACGGGAGCTTTATGTAAAACATAGTAAATGTTTAATCAAATTAATGAAATTAAAACCATAGCAGGAAACATAAATTAGTAGATTATTCAGCTGCCAGAGGAACATATCATTAATAATGGAAACAATTACAGTCTTCTAATGGAAAGACATTCACTGACATGACTTCTAAAGCGGTAATTGGGAATCAATTAATATTAAAGTTTAGAACATAAATCAGTTTCTCTCTGATTACTTGCTAATCCCATCTCAAATGAAATTGAGAGAGACATAATAAACTTTATTTATGTTGCTAACTTTCTTTCGGGAAGTTGACTTAAGGTTATGATGCCATAGCTGCATTTATAGTAAACTAGCCCATAACCCGGCATTGGATGTGTATTTATTTATGCGGGGGGGCGGGCAATGTCCGGACCAAACATAATTTCTAATGTTGGATTTTCCCCTTTACCAGAGGGAGCCCCCTTGTGGAGTACTGTGAAGCCATTACTATGGCAACTCCACTGCCCTGTACAATAGAAGCCATTTTATGGCTGTACAATAGAAGCCATTTTAAGGCACGACAGGCTGTATCTTAACAGAACACACTCCCCAAGGGGTTTTAGGGGTGTCTTATCCCCACAGTATATTTCTCCAGAGAGTAAGTCATCTGAATACCAAGTTTGGTTGAAATTGCTCGAAGTGTTCCAGAGTTATGCTGGAACACACACACACACACACACACACAGAGAGAGAGAGAGAGAGAGAGAGAGAGAGAGAGAGAGAGAGAGAGATTTATATATAGAGAGAAAGTGATTTAATAAAGATTAAATTTCACACCATATAGACAGGCCTTTTCAGACTGAACTGAAATAAAGTTTGGGATTCATGTTTATTCTCCCTTCCCAGACCCAAACAGTTTTCTTCTTTTTGTAGGTCTGGAAGAATATTTTAATTGCTACTCAGTTTCACTTTCTAGAGTCTTAACTTTAACTTCCAAAGGACTAATCAAAATCTCCTGGAACAGGGTCTTCCCCCCCCTCCCCCAGTATATCCAATTATTGGAAGAGCTGAAGGATCAAGTTAAAGAAAGGAGGAAATCCATCTATATGGTCACCAAAATTGCTGCTGGTTGGATGACACATAATCAATAATCAATCAATCAATTTGAACGCCACCTGCTTTCTGATCTCTGCAAAGAAGAACCCAATAACTACTAAACCAATTAAAGGAAATATGGAGACCCTCATACTACTTTCAGCTTAAGTGGGACAATACTCACCAATGATCCCCTGGAAAGATGTCACGGTAATCTTTAGTAAATGTTGGCATCTTAAGCCTGAAGGACTCCACCTTGTTGGAATTCAGCCTTTGTCTGTTCCTCCCCCTCTAGCCCAGTCTTCCACTTTGTTGAGATAAATATGCATAACTAGGTATCCTCAGCATACTGATGATGCCTCACCCAAAACTGACAGATGGCTTTATATCGATGTTCAAAAGAGTAATGGAGAGGTCCATGTCCTGAGACATCCTATTCTCAGCCTTTTCTCCCTCATTAAAGTGATTAGGAAAGAGTACAGCACTCTTGATGGTCCGAAAACATACCCTCATCACTGCTGAGAAGTCTAACAAAATAGGATTGGAGGCAAAAGAGAAGGAAAGGAAAAGAAAGAGAAGGGAGGGGAAGGAGAGAAGGTAGGAAGGGAGGGAGGGAAGGAAAGAAGAGAGGGAGGGAGGGAAGGAGGGAGGGATAAGGTAGGAAGCAGTGGTGGCATTCATTTTTTTTACTACTGGTTCTGTGCATGTGTTGTGGTGTGTGTAGTGTGGTTGACATGGTGTGGCGTGGTGAGCGTGACATGGTTTGGTGTGGTGGGCAAGGCAGGGGAAGGATACTGTAAAATCTCTATTCCCTCCCCACTCCAAGGGAAGGATACTGTAAAATCCCCATTTATACCCAATTAGCTGGGACTCGGGAGGCAGAGAGTAGATGGGGGCAGGGCCAGTCAGAGGTGGTATTTACCGGTTCTCCAAACTACTCAAAATTTCCTTTAATTGGTGAGAACCTCCTGAATACCATCTCTGGTAGAGGAGGGGAGGAGGGAGGGAGAGAGAAGGAAGGAAGGAAGGGAGGGAGGGAGGGAAGGAGGGAGGGAGGAGGGAGAGAGAAGGGAGGAAGAGAGGGAGGTCCAGAGGGAGGGAGGGAGGGAGGGAGGGAGGAAGGAAGGAAGGAAGGAAGGAAGGAAGGACTAAATGCATTCATTAAAGCTTTGCTGATCTCAGAAAAGCCTTCCTTGATATATTTTTTTCTGTATAAAATATTGGAGAATGTATATCTTCATTTGTTATCTTTTACCTAACACTGTTAATACATATATTTCAAGAGCAGGAAAGAATGCAGTCCTATCAAAATGTATTTTCTCTCGTGCAAAATAAATCTGGCATGGACTGATTTTTGTAAAGAGGCTATTTATAATTAAATATTCTCCCCCAAAGTCCAGGGCAGCTTTGATGGCAGAAATAAGCTCCAGGAAGCAGGAAGTCAAACCAAGACCCAGCCTTACCATCATAGACAGAGTTGCAGGGTAAAAACATTGGGAGATAGTAAAAGATCCCATTCTCCTCTCTCTTCTGATCTGCACCATCCTACTAAAAAGCTGAAAAGAGAAATTGAGTTACCAGGAATGAATTAGGCAAGAAACAATGGATGAATCACACCTACCACAGACATGGTGACATACAACGCACTGAACTGCTTTTTATCCCTGAAAGCAACCAAGAATAAGTCTCAGCCAGAAGAAGTCAGAAAGTTAACAACATATTTTCCCCTTCAGGGAGCGCCACGAGAGAGCCTGTCAAGACCTTGGCTCTGGTCTTGTGAATGTGTTCATTACAACTTTTACAATATATTCTTTCTGCTGCAAGCTGTCATGGGTCCCACCTCATTAGATGTTTATGAGCGTGTGCCTGACGTACTAAGCTTGCTATTTCCAAGAAGAAAAAGAAAGGGGGGGGAAAAACATTGAAGTGGACAGCAGAAAAACAAAGTTAATTTATGGTGGTTCTCTTTTGCAGGAATTAAAATATGTGCCGTAGTGAAAGCTAAGCAGCAGATAACAAGATATTTTTTTAATATATTTTTTTTGCAAAACAATGCCTCCGTTCAAATCATAAGGGAGGCATATTTTGAAAGCAGAAAATATTTCCAAATGCATTAGGCAAATCTTAGTTTTGCATGGCTTTCTAGGAGAAGGTTGCTGCTGCAGATTACCCTGGGGAATGGAATAAATTCAAGAGAGTGAGAATAGGAGTCTGAAAGATCCAGGTATTGATTCTTAGATATATGCAGTGCTTCTGCCACAAAAAAACCCCCACAATATTTTAAAGGAATATTCTTTTCATTTTAATATTTCATCATTGCAACTGCAGGATTATTAACTAGGGAGAAAGCAGGGAAGAGAAATTTTATAATGTAATTGTTAACTAGGGACTTTTCTCACCATGATGGTGCTTCCATGATGAAAGCAGAGGTATTATTTAGCAGGTTCTGACCAGTTCTGGAGAACCGGTAGCGGAAATTTTGAGTAGTTTGGAGAACCAGTAAATACATCTCTGACTGGCCCCGCCCCCATCTATTGTCTGCCTCCCGAGTCCCAGCTGATTGGGAGGGAATGGGGATTTTGCAGTATCCTTTCCCTGGAGTGGGGAGGGAATGGAGATTTTGCAAAATCCTTCTCCTACCAGGCCTGCCAAGCCATGCCACACCCACAAAGCCATGCACACAGAACCAGTAGTAAAATTTTTTGAATCCCATTGCTGGATGAAAGAGTTTGCTGATGACATCATCATTCCCTGGGGGATGTCTAGCTGGGGCTTCCGTGTCCCCATGAAGTTGCCCACTGGAGTGGTACCCATTAATCTACTCACGGTTGCCCACTTTTGAACGGCTGGGCTGGTAGGAGCTGGAGCATGTCATGGGAGATCATCCTGTTGTGCTGCAGCAACGGGTCTCAGATGTGAACCTGCCAATCATCAGCCCAACGTTCTAACCTTGGGAGCCACCATGTTCCAACCCAAACAAGCTATGTGATGTCTGATTGGCCCCAACTATCTTACCCCACAAGTAAGAGTGGTTAAAATAAGCAGGCTAATGTTAAAGTAGATCAGGATAGGGTTACAAGCCATACTTCCAGCTCATCTGTAATCAGCCAGAGGCACACATCAAGGTTGACTTTTTTGGAATATAGAACAAATTTGATTTGTGGATCATGATTTATTAGAAGAGGACTAAACCAGGCTCAGGTTAAGGTGTAATTTTCAGTCTTACTCTCTGATAATTTCTTTCTTACTCTGGAACCCTCCATAGACAAAACAGTCAAGCAAATAATCAGAAAGGATGTGACAGCATTCTTACTCATTAGTCCATCGGAAGAATTCTGCCTAGTAGTAGAACCACTGAGTTTTAGGAATGAAATTGGGCAGAAAAAGAATAGAGATAGAATTGTAGTGTCTGTCTGTGTTTGTGTGTGTGTGTGTGTGTGTGTGTGTGCCTGTCTGTCTGTCTATCTATCTATCTATCTATCTATCTATCTATCTATCTATCTATCTATCTATCATCTATCATCTATCATCTATCATCTATCATCTATCATCTATCATCTATCATCTATCATCTATCATCTATCATCTATCATCTATCAATCTATCCATCCATCCATCCATCCATCCATCCATCCATCCATCCATCCTGGTAGGTAGGTAGGTAGGTAGGTAGGTAGGTAGGTAGGTAGGTAGGTAGGTAGATAGATAGTTAGATAACTAGATAACTGGATAGCTATCATCTAGCTATCTATAATATTTTTCTTTATCAACTATCTATCATCTATCTAGCTATCTAATCTATTTATCATTTTCAGAAATAACTTTTATGAGAAGGAATTAGAACATTGTCTCCTACATATTTATGTCTGAAGGAACATGGTGTCATCATTATGCCAAAAATGGTGGAAGGAAGGAAGGAAGGAAGGAAGGAAGGAAGGAAGGAAGGAAGGAAGGAAGGAAGGAAGGAAGGAAGGGTACAATGTAAATTTTTAAAAAATCTGATTTAGGATATCCCTTTTTTCCAGTAAAATATTAGTGGGTGATGTCTTATTTTCAATTCCTCTTCTGCACCGTTTATTTTAATTCACTCATCTGGGAAGCAGTGCAGCTAAGTGTCAAGATTTATTTCATCATATATATCTGGCAATAAAATTAATGTCCTGTTCAAAATGCATTGTCATGGATTGGTTTTTATAGACCGAATATTTAGGGTCAGATTTTGCTACCCAAAAGTCAAATAACACTTTAAAAGGGAGGGAGCAGGTTATGAGTTTGATGGATATCAAAGTCAAATTATATTTAATGTTTCTCATTTTCTCTTTCTTCCTTTTACTCTCTCTATTGTCTGTCTGTCTGTCTGTCTGTCTGTCTCTATCTATCTATCATCTATATATCATCTATATCTATCTATCTATCATCTATCTATCATCTATCTATCTATCTATCTATCTATCTATCTATCTATCTATCTATCTATCTATCATCTATAATCTATCATCTATCTATTTTCTATTTTGGGCATTTTGCAATTGAAGTCACAACTGAAAAATCTTGGATGAGAAGTGAAATTCTTCCTGAAAGAAAAACAACAACAACATTCAGTTGACTTTTGAAAAATAGAAACACCTTTGAGACGTATGGGGGGATTATGCTCCAATTGTGTGTTTTCTTTGTTATTTTGTGGGTGTGGGTGGGTTGTTGTCGTTAGGATGTTATGTCATGTTTCTTGTTGGAACACTATTGCTCTTCAATTTCATTAGGCAACTAATGTTGGTGTGTTCATCTACTGGTCTTAGGGGTGTGTGGGAGGGAAGGAAGGAGAGAGAGAGAAAAAGAGAGAAAGAGAGGAGGGAGGGAGGCAGGGAGGGAGGGAAGTAGAGATATAAATAATCCCAAGGTCCCAGCTCATTTTTCAGAGTCCCCTTGAAATCACCATTTTTTGGCAACAAACTGCCAATAAGTGGAGACATGTTTTCACTGATTTTTTCAGAGAGATAATGATGATAGAATACACTTGGTATTTCAAACCCTTTTCCCCAAAATTCAAGGAAAACCAATTTCCACCACTGGCACAAGTATAATTAGCCTAACAGTTTCTTTTTAACTCTGGAAAAAGTATTAAAATATTAAACAACATGAATAACTGTTAAAATCTCAGCGCACATCACACCCCCAAAACCCAAACAAAACAAATCATTTCTGATCCCTGATCCAATCAGTTGAAAATCTGGATCAATCTGATAAGCAAACAAATAAGGTAGCTAAGGAAGATCAAACATTTCACTGATTGGGAATAAATAACCAATTCCCTGGTATATTGTCTGTCATAACTGGCTGAACTAATGAGATGTTATGGAATATTTATGAACAGACCATCATCTGAGGGAAATTTTGGGCAACAGAGATTACCAAGTGGATGGAGTAAGAAGAATTCTGCAAGAAATTTATGCCACGGAGGAAAGGAATGAAAGAAAAGGGTAAAAAAAATAGTCATTCTACATCATTCTTTTGCTTTAAAATCACTCCAGTCTAAGAAAAATATCATGTGAAACATGGCAAGTACAGACTGTTGAATTGTCTGTATTAAATTGAATTGTGGATTTTTGGGTGAAAATTAGACAATGATAAAGGATGTAACCTAATTAAAATACTTCACAGATCTGCTTGAAGAAGACATCGATTATTTAATACAGGGGTGTCAAATTCAAGAACCAGGGGCCATATCTGGCCCATGAAATCTGGCCCTGGAAACAGTGAAGGACCAGCTCACCAATCATTAGATCTGGCCCTGGAAACAGTGAAGGACCAGCCCGCGGTGCTTCTGCCAGTGAAAACAGGCTCCTGAGCTCTGTTTTCAGCTGCCATGGCCTCCTACAACTCACTGCCAGTGAAAATGGAGCAAAGAAAAACTGCACCAGCTCCCTTTTCACTGTCAGAGGGTTACAGGAGGCCATGGCAGCTGAAAACGGAACTCGGGAGACCATTTTCACTGGCAAAGTGCTCGGGCCACCACAGCCACCACCACCCCAGCAGGAGTGACATCGAGCTGGCCATGCCCACCCCAGCCACACACCCCCAAGGTCAAACACAACCCTGATGTGGCCCTCAATTAAATTAAGTTTGACACCCCTGATTTAATAAGTCTTCTTCAAAGTTCTTGACTTTAGTAATTTCTAATGGAGTAGAATAACAGAGCTGGAAGGGGTCTTATAGATCATTTAGTCTAACCCCTTGGCCAAGCAGGAGACCCTACACCGTTTCTGACACAGGGCAGTCCAGTCTCTTCTTGAAAGCCTCCAGTGCTGAAGCTCCCACAACTTCTGAAGGCAACTTCTGTTGGCTGATTGGTTGATTGTTCTCACTGTCATAAAATTTTGCTTATTCCTAGGTTAAAACTCTCCTTGTTCAGTTTCCATCCATTATTCCTTGTGTGGCCTTCAGGTGCTTTGGAAAATAGCTTGACTCCCCTCCTCTCTTTGGCAGCCCCTCAAGTATTGGGATACTGCTATATTTTCTCCCCTGGTCCTTCTATTCACTGGACTTCACTGGTGAAGTCTCCTTCAAGTTCTGTGGACCTCATGGAAGGATCCATTTACATATCATAGTGTGCTATTTTTATTTACAGCTGTACCCATTTTTTTGGTGATCTAACATCTAAAATTAAATAGATCTGACTTGTCTTAAGTTTTTGGGCAACAGCAAAGTCAAGGTCATCACCCCTTCTCTGGACCTCTGGATAGCTGCTGCCATCTACTGGATTTAATCTTCAGAAAGGTTCCCAAGTATAGGGATTTGGTGGTTGGTTGGTATGCACGTATGATATTTTCTATGTGATCTATTTTTGTTGGGAATTAATTAATTTACTTCCAAGTACCGTATATACTCGAGTATAGGCCGACCCGAATATAAGCCGAGGCACCTAATTTTACCACAAAAAACTGGAAAAGCTATTGACTCGAGTATAAGCCTAGGGTGGGAAATGCAGCAGCTACCGGTAAATTTCAAAAATAAAAATAGATACCAATAATGTTTTTGAATATTTATTTCAAAGAAAAACAGTAAACTAGCAGTGTATTCAATGAAATACTTCACTCACCTCATGATGCTGATGTCCCGCTGTGATGATGATGTCCCGTGCAGCCGCGGGAGCGATGTCCCGCCTCCTATGACACACGGCACAGTGATTCCTATCATTGGATCACTGTACCAGAGGAGGTGGGACATCACTATGTGGTTGCCATAACAAGGAGGAGGTGGGACATCGTTGCAGAGTGGCAGGAGGGGGAGGAAGGGGCAGGAGGGGGAGGAAGACAGCCCTGCATTACATTAGAACGTGAGGAGGGGGGATGGTGCGGTGCGCGCTGCGCGGCAAACTGACACAGAGGGAGGGGAAACTCACAGGGGTGCCGGGCCATTCACGAGCATCACCCAGCGGCATGGCCCCGCCCCTTTTTCTCCTCCATTTCGGGCAAATTTTTCACTGACTCAAGTATAAGCCGAGGCGGCTTTTTTCAGCCCCAAAAGTGGGCTGAAAAACTCGGCTTATACTTGAGTATATACGGTAATACGATAAATATGCCTGATTTAGTCCCTCATCTAACCAACTGTTCAACAAAGAAACAGGAAGCAAGGAAGGGCCACAATCCCTACACGGAATCTACAAAATGTAAAAAAACATAACAATTTCTACCTCCCATCTATTGTATTCATTTCTCCCTGACCTACATCTCCCTCCTTCTTTTTAATCAATTTATTCTTCTTTTCAGATCCCCACTGATCAGCATAATAATTCAGATTTGAATTGGCCATGTAGATATATCATCGGTGTGACCAAGGGTGGTATTCACTTAACTTCCCTACTTGTTCACAAATGTGAGCGCACCCATCCACACATGCGCTCAACCTTCCATGCATGTACTTTGGCTTGAAAAATGTGCTTAAATTGGAGGTCATAGAGCAAGGTTCAATGGGCGGAGCCACCCACAATTTCTACTACTGGTTCAGGTGAACTGATCCGAACCAGCTGAATACCACCTCTGGGTATGACACAAAAATGCTTAGTCCTGAATTATGGAACACTTAAAAAGTGTGAACCAATTTCAGTGGGCCAAAAGTAACAATATTAAAAAAAAATAACAAGAACAATAACGTATCACTGAAATCTTAACATGTCATATAAAAGTGCAGTTTCTTGATGTCTCCTTTCCTATTGGCCATGGTTCCTTAGCAGAGGTGGGTTGTTAATTCTTTTAGTCTTGGTTCGAGTGCAAACAACATTTCCGTACATGTGCAGAAGCTTCTGCACATGCGCATAAGCATCAGGGCGGGTGGGCGGAGCCTCCCGCCACTACTACTACTGGTTTGACCAATCCGGGCCAAACTGGCAGTAACCTACCTCTGTTCCTTAGGACATTCTTCCGAGAAGAATTTGTATTTTTAAATCAACTCTGATATGTGCCAAAAGGGAGGAATTGGGAGCTTGTCAAAACAAGGATTAAGTCATCTTCCCAGGAAAGTATTCAGGGAAACACATAAACTTTTAAAGTGGGAACTGATTATAGAAATTGACCTTTATATATTTATTTATCTGGCATAAATTTACCTTCACATCTGCCTAATCAGCTATTTTTTTACTTAGCTGTGAAATCTTTCCCTTTGTGGGCCCAAAACTGCTGTATAAGCTGCCTTTAAATTATTTTAAATGGAGTTCCCAGCTACTGCTCATTCGTTAGACATTTTATAGTTGTCAGCCCCAGCGCAAAACCTCCACCGCTATACCATAAGTTGGGAGGGGGGGAAAAGTTGTGATTTTTTACGACTTGGCTACATTAATTAATTTATTAAATATTAATGATGGAAAAGCAATTCAAATGATGCTATATTAACGGTCTCTGGAACACTAACATATTATTGCCCCATTCATCAGTGCTTGTGGTTGAAACGTACAGAGGACTATAACTGTTAGATGAGGTTTATTCAAAGCATATGTTGTTAATCTCGTTAATGGAATAACAAATATATAGCTGGGTGTATTATCTTGGAGACTTACACTTAGCCACACACATATCATCTGCTGCAGACGGGATGATTAGAGCCTCTTTTTACATCAGGGGAAAATGCCTGACATAAATTAATGCATTTGATAGCCATAAATGTACTTGTAATTCCATTGCTGTCTACTTTGTAATCAATAGGAAGACAGAAGGGAACTGACACGGAATTCTCCCTTCCGCCTTATTATAAAACATGAACTATGCGTCCAGCTTTCGGAGGGATCCCAAGAGATCAGATTGAAAAGCCCTGCTTGTTCATTTAATAAAATGCAGCTTCGGGTTCAAGAAAAGATTCATTGGTGAAGCTTTCAGGTGGACCATATTTTTTAAGAGAGCCCCCCAAAACAACAACAACAACAACAACAACAACAACAACAACACACACACACACACACACACACACACACATAAAGTACAACAATCTTCTGCAAGAAGCTGGCAGAAATGAAACAGATAGTAAGGCTAGAAGGAGATGAGGTAGGAAGGACAAGTGAGGGATGAAGCGGTGGAGAGAACATTTTGGAAACAACTGGCTTTGACTAGAATCAGCTTGAGGCCAAATGTGATCACCTACAAAAGATGTTTCATTCCCAATCTTCAGGGGAAATTGCCCGTGCTTGTGTCACCAATGTGCTTCTACACCCAAACATAATGGCAAATTTGAAGGAAGAATGAGGTGGGGTTGAAGTACAAAATGGCGGGGGGGGGGGAGAGGGTGAGCCCTAAAGGCAAATCCTGTTCCGAAACAATCGAGTGAGGATGTGAAGGGGAAATGAATCAAAACGAAGATAAAAGAGCAAAGGCGCTGGAGAGAAAGAGAACTATGCAGAAATAGCTGATTATCAGGGTAAGCTATTCACGTTTTCAGAATGCCCAGAAGCACCAGTGATCTGTAGATTTTTTGTCCCAGAAATCCAATGGCTGACTTGGGAGAAGGCATCATTGTGTCTGCTATTCTCCAGAAAAAGAAAGTAGCAGCTAAGAGAATAAAGCTGTTCTTCATACCTCTGTTCTTATTTAACGTGAAACATTTGAAAAACAGTTTAGTGTGGTTTTAGCAGCTGCAAGTTAGAAGGATTGTGTGCTGTCTTACCTCAGTGCAATGTACGGGGATGACTGTCAGTCAGGAATTAGAGAGGAGGCCGTATCCAGCCTCTGCTGTAGAATGGGGACTCCAGATACTGCTTCAATCGGCCTATTTTAGCTTGGATTAAGAGAGGGTACAACGGATATCTGCAGTCTGAAGAAGGGCTGAAAGAATGGATCAGTGTAGCCCATTTTGAATACTGCAGATAGGAATGAAGACTGGCTAAGATTTATGGTCATACTTCTACAGGCTTCACCTGGTGCTGTTGGAGCCTTTTAGTATTTTATTTTTTATTTTATTTTATTATTTTACTATTTTATTATTTTTTATT